>NC_057810.1:427133020-427164953 GCF_018294505.1 Triticum aestivum
CCTGGAGTTTTAGTTATGTCGACCGCAGGTATGATCAAGGTCTCGGCTGGGTGTCCTACCTTTGATGGGACGGACTACCCCTACTAGAAAAACAAGATGCGAATGCATCTTGAGGCAATTGACAACGATCTCTGGTATGTTGTGGAAAATGGTGTTCCCTCTGTCTCACCCTCACTGAACGCTACCGATGTGAAGAGATTCAAGCAACTCGATTCTCAAGCGAAGAATATCATATGTGGCCATCTGAGTAAAAGACAGTATGGAAGAGTGAGTGCTTTGGAAACTGCTAAGCTTATCTGGGATAGGCTGTCCAAAGTGAATGAAGGAGTCTCAACTCAGCGTGACTCTCGAGTTGATGTTCTTCGGAATCTCTTCAACCGCTTCAAAAGACTCGACAATGAAAACGTCCAACAAACCTTTGATCGCCTCACTGACATCTCAAATGAGCTTCAAGCCCTCGGTGCCACTAACATCACTGACAATGAGGTGGTGAAGAAACTGTTGAGATCGCTTGATTCCTCATTTGATACTCTGGGACTGATGATACAAGAACGGGCTGACTACAAGTCTCTTGATCCTGCCGATATCCTCGAAAGGCTAAATACTCACGAGTTCCAGCTTGCTGAAAAGAGAGATCTCTATGGTTCGAGCTATGGCAAACCACGTGCCCTGAAGGCCAAGGTTGTGTCTGAGTCTGAATGTGAGGATTCTGGTAGTAGCCTTGGTGATCCTGAAGAATTGAGCCAGGAGCTAGCACTGCTCGTGAAGAAATTCCAGAAGTTCTCAAGACGTGGTCGCTTTGGAAAATCCTCAAGAATCAGTGATTCCTCATCAAGTGACTATAAGAGAAGACTGTGCCACAAATGCAAGAAACCTGGTCACTATATTCAAGATTGTCCTCAGTGGGAAAAGGAATTGAAGAAGAAGAAATACAAGGATTACAGTTCTGATGATGCGAAGAAGAAGAAGAAATCGTCAAAATCTTCGTCATCAAAATCCTCGAAGTCTTCATCTCACAAGAAGAGCAGCTCCAAGAAGGCTCGGGCATTCATTGGCAAGGAAATGGACTCTGAAGCTGAATCTGAGGAACATGAGGAAGAGGAGCCGTCTGAAGAATCCGAATCTGGTGTGGCGAGTCTGGCCTTCGCTACTGCTTTCGTTAGCAAGTCCATCTTCAACACTGAAGAAACTGACCCCACCGACAGGCCTGATGAAGATAATGATGACAACGCTCCCACCTATTGCTTCATGGCGGAAGGTGCAAAGGTACTCAAATACACCTCCTCTGAATCTACTGAAAATGAATCTGATGAGGATCTCAAGCCCAGCTACTCTAAACTTGCTAAGATTGCTATAAAACAACAAAGGGCTTTTGAAAAGGTTCAAAACATGCTAGACAAAAGTGATGATATGTTGGGTGAAGAAATTGATCGCACTAAAGCCCTGACTGAAAATCTTCAGAGACTTCAGTCTAGGTTTGATAACCTTCAAAGTCATCATAACACTCTCTTATCTAATCATGAGAAACTTTCTTATGAATTTCTTCAAAGAAAGCAAGATCTTGAGAAGCTAAGAGTGAGTTATGAAGATCTTCAGAAGGAGCGCGATTCATTACTAGCTCAACAAATCAGCGCTTCTCAGGAAGAATTTGTTCCTCCATGCTTAAAGTGCATTGAACGTGAATCTGCTAATTCTTCACCTGAATGTTCAAATGCTTGAACTGTTACAAATTCTTCACCTGCCTCTGCTATCACTAACTCCTCATCTGAGGACATTGCTAGTATCACTGACGATGCAGGGCTGAAGGAATTGTACATGACAGGCATGTACAAAAGCCTCAAAGGGCATCAGACTCTTTGTGATGTGCTTAAAAAGCAGATCCTCAACAGAAACCCTAGGAAAGAGGGTATCGCCTTTGAGAGGAAACTTAATGCTGATGGAACATATTGGAAGCCTGAGCAGTACCCCAAAACCTCATGGGTTGCTGCAAAGGGACCTCCAGTTGATCCATCTAACTTATATGGCTTTACATGTGAATCTCCTCATTCTTCTGATGAGTCATTTGACTCCAACTATAAACTGTTCAAAAATCAGAATGGTGAAGTATTTGCTAGATATGTTGGTACTAACTGCAGGAATGGTTCTCCTATGAAGAAAATCTGGGTTCCCAAGAAGTGCCTCGAAAGTCTAGGTGAATGTCCTCATGACACCACCTGTGAAGAACAGGAACCCCAGATCAAATTCTTCATATGGACCAAATTCTTCATATGGACCAAATTCTTCATATGGATCCAGGTCCTCATATGGACCAAATTCCTCACGTGGATCAAATTCCTCAAAAGGATCAAAGTCCTCATATGATTATCATGGTGCTAACAACTATGTTTCGCAGGGTAGAGCTAAGGGCTATGAATATGTGCATTATTCTTCAAACCATTATGTTCATAAGTCCTCGAAGAATTTCTCTGCTTATTCATATGCTTACCCTAACCCCTCTTATGTGAAACGAAATGGTTTGGCCTCTATGCCACCATTCTCGTATGGTGCTCGCAGAGTGATAAACTCTTTGCCACCCCTTAAGATGTGGGTGGTGAAGAAAAAGAACTAATCTCTTCTGCAGGGTCAGGTCTCCAGACGTGCTTTAACGTCTGAAGAATTTGCTGGGGACCTGACAAAATTGCCTGAAAGGACGCAGGCAAATCATGATGAAATGAACCTTCATTTCACATGTCCTCATACTGCTATATCTGTTTACTGATTGATGAAATTCATCTGATGAACTTGATATCATATTCTTCACAAATGAAGCATATGAGATTGTAAGCTACACTAATTCATCTGCAGGATGATCAACACAAAGCTACTGAGTGGGTCCTCGATAGTGGATGTACGAATCACATGACTGGTGACAAGAATCTATTGATGGATGCTCCCTTATCACCGTCACATCTGAAGCAAATCATCTTTGCTGACAAAGGCAAAAGTCAGGTATTGGGTCTTGGTAAGGTTGCAATCTCTAAGGATAAACACATGGACAAAGTCATGCTTGTTGAGTCCTTAGGATACAACCTCATGTCAGTCTCAATGCTTTGTGATCTTGATATGGTTGTTGTCTTTGGCAAGTATCGTTGTGTTGTGATTATGGAAGCTGACAATTCCAAAGTCTTCGAAGGCTTTAGGAGAGGAGATTTGTATATTGTTGATTTCTCTACAGGACCACAGCCAGCCGTGTGTCTACTTGCAAAAGCTTCAGAAGGCTGGCTATGGCATTGACGACTTGGTCACGCAGGCATGAGGAATTTGCACACGCTTGCGAAGAAGAAGCATGTCATTGGCATTGAGAATGTCAAATTCCGCAAGTATCACTTATGCGGAGCCTGTGAAGCTGGAAAAATGACCAAGGCCAAGCATCCAGTGAAGACTATCATGACCACTACTCGTCCATTTGAATTGCTTCACATGGACCTCTTCGAACCTAATCATTACTCAGCAGTCACTAATGATGCATCTCTATATGGTTTTGTCATTGTTGATGATTACTCTCGATATACATGGGTACACATTGTTACTTACAAACATGAAGTGCAGGAAGTCTTCAAACGTTTTTCCTCGAGGGCTTCAACCAACTTTGGTGTGAAGATCAAGCACATCAGAAGTGACAATGGAACTGAGTTCAAAAATTCCGGTCTTGATGACTATCTTGATGAACTTGGTATTACTCATGAGTTATCTTCTCCCTATACTCCTCAGCAAAATGGCGTCGTGGAGCGCAAGAACAGAACTCTTGTTGAGATGGCTCGCACTATGCTTGATGAATACAAAACGCCTCATCGTTTTTGGATTGATGCAATTGATACTGCGTGCCACATCATCAACAGAGTATATCTTCACAAATTCTTCAAGAAGACGGCCTATGAACTCCACACTGACAAGAAACCCAATGTGAGTTATTTCAAAGTCTTCGGTGCTAAATGTTGGATTAGAGATCCTCACCACAATTCTAAATTTGCACCTAAAGCACATGAAGGTTTTATGCTTGGTTACGAAAAGGACTCGCACACCTACAGAGTCTTCAACATTGTTCTTCACAAGATTGTTGACACTGTAGATGTGAGGTTCGATGAAACTAATGGCTCGCAAAGAGAGCACCTACCTTCTGTGTTAGATGAACCAGCGCCCGAGGATTCTATCAAGTTCAAGGCAACTGAGGATGTCATTCCTACTGAAGAATCTGCTGAAGAATTCATTCCAGTTCATGAAGAACGTCGAGCTGATGCACCTGAAGAAAATGCTGAGGAAAATGGTGCTGAAGAAAATGCTGATCAAACTCCTCAGCGACAACCAGCTCATCCTCGCGTTGCAAAAGAAGTGCAAGTGGAGAAGACCATCGATGACATTAGAGCACCAGGTCCTCTCACACGCTCAAAAGCTTCACATTTATCTAACTTTTGTGGGCACTATGCTTTTGTCTCTATCACAGAGCCCACTAAGGTAGATGAAGCATTTTTGGAGCCGGAGTGGATTCTGGCTATGCAAGAAGAATTACATCAGTTCGAGCTCAACAATGTCTGGGAACTGGTCAAATGTCCAGATCCTCGCAAGCATAATATCATTGGCACAAAGTGCATCTACCGCAACAAGCAAGATGAAAATGGCCTTGTGGTGAGGAATAAGGCACGACTGGTAGCTCAAGGCTACACACAGGTTGAAGGAATTGATTTCGATGAAACTTTTGCACCTGTTGCTAGACTTGAGGCTATTAGCATATTACTTGCTTATGCTAACCATCATGATATCATCTTATATCAAATGGATGTGAAAAGTGCATTCCTCAATGGTAAGCTTGAGGAAGAAGTATATGTTGCTCAACCCCCAGGTTTTGAAGATCCAAAGAATCCTGACAAAGTCTTCAGACTTAATAAGGCCCTCTATGGCCTCAGGCAAGTCCCTCGGGCGTGGTATGATACATTGAAGGAATTATTTGTGAAGAATGGCTTCACACCCGGTTCACTCGACCCTACTCTCTTTACTAAATCTTATGATGGTGAACTGTTTGTGTGCCAAATATATGTTGATGATATTATCTTTGGCTATACTGACCAACGTTATAGTGATGAATTTGCCTATATGATGAGTGAAGAATATCAAATGTCTATGATGGGAGAGTTGAAATTCTTCTTAGGTCTTCAAATTCGTCAACAGCGCAATGGTATATTCATATCTCAGGAGAAATACCTCAAAGATGTACTGAGGAAATTCGGCATGCAAGAGTGCAAATGCGTCAAAATTCCTATGCCCACAAATGGCCATCTATGCACTGATGAAAATGGTATTGACTTCGATCACAAGGTATACCGCTCCATGATTGGTTCTTTATTGTACTTATGTGCATCTAGGCCAGATATAATGCTTAGTGTTTGCATGTGTGCCCGATTTCAAGCTGCACCGAAGGAATCACAGCATAAGGCTGTGAAGCATATTCTTCGATATCTAGCCCACACACCAACACTAGGATTATGGTACCCCAAGGGCTCTGCTTTTGATCTCATTGGATATTCCGACTCTGACTATGCTGGTGATCGCGTGGACCGCAAGTCAACTTCTGGCACTTGTCATTTCCTCGGACGATCTTTGGTCTGTTGGTCCTCGAAGAAACAGAACTACGTATCACTGTCTACTGCGGAAGCTGAATACATTGCTACTGGCTCTTGCTGTGCTCAACTGCTTTGGATGAAGCAAACACTCAAGGACTATGGCGTCAACGTGAAGAATGTGCCTCTCCTCTGCGACAATGAGAGTGCCATCAAGATTGCTCACAACCCAGTTCAGCACTCGAAGACACAGCACATTCAGATTCGTCATCATTTTCTTCGTGATCATGTGTTGAAGGGCGACATCTCCATCGAGCACGTGAAGACTGAAGAATAGCTAGCTGATATCTTCACTAAGCCCTTGGATGAGAAGAGATTTAGCAAGTTGCGGTGTGAGTTAAATATCTTAGAATCTTCGAATGTTCTTTGAAAAGGACACACACCCTGACACTTATGCAAAATTGATGACTTAGATGTGCAACACATGAAGAAACGTTTTTCTTCAATCAATGAAGAATAACACTCTAAGTGTGAAGAAATTAATGAAGAATTTGATTCTCAGAACCCTACGACAATTGTACGCGGTGTCTGAAATCATCATTCTTATACGGTGGGTCACGCCACCACAAAAAGTTGAAAATCTTCAATTTGAGTTTTTCCTCAGTTTTGAAATTCTTCAGTTTTTTTAAATTCTTCCACTTTGCAAAATCTTCACTGTTTCCATCGTTTTTCTTCATTGGCTATATATATATATATATATATATATGAGTTTATGTCCTCTACAGTATTCACTTATAGCTATTTCTTCAAGTTGCTTTTTCTGCTAAGTGAATGTGATCGGACCCTTCCCCCTCTATGCTATACTCAACCCAATCTATTCACAAATTCTTCATGTGCGTTCTATTTGAAACTCGTTCAAAATCTTCACTGTGTCCTTGTCAGCTGAAGAAATTGCGAACGAAACTTTAAAACAAATCTTATCCAAATTTTCGGTATTGCCGCTCAAACCGTTCCGCATCCCACAATGCATTATTCTATTCACCCACGATCGTACACGATCTCAACTACACAGTATGTGGGTGACACATGTCGCAAGAAGGAGAAAGGGCAGGGGCACGTTCGTCCCAAATCTTCGGGTGAACAGTTTTTACCGTGTCTATAAATACCCCTCTCCCCTTCCTCACTTCATTTACTCCACTCGATCGCTACTCTCTCACTCGAGCTCCTCAAACCCTAGCGCCGCCGCTACTCCATCATCGCCGGTGAGGAAGAGCTTCGCTGCCTCGACGTCGTCGCCGTCGTACTCACGCCGACCGCGGAAATCTTCACTCCGCCGCCGCCGTAGCTGTCTTCCTCTGCCAAGATAGGGCGTGGGAGATCTAACCTGACAAACTTCACATATGTTCTTCTCAGTTCGTCGTGTTCTTCACTTCGGGTAATTAAAAGTTACTTTTATTACTCACTTTGATTCTCAAACTTTCCTGAAAATCTTCAAAGGTGTTTATTCTTCAAATCTTCACACATATGAACACCTCACACATCATATGATCTTGAACTGTTTCTCTAAGCAATCATTTTCTTCAAGATTCCCTAATTGTGTGGACCTTCGATCTGTACAACTCTGGAACCTAAGACAAGAACACTTAGTGAAATTCCTCAAGGTTCATCTGGTCAAATTCCTCAAAACTTATTCTTTTCAAAAAACCTTCTGAGAACGCATATGACCTCTCCAAATTCCTCGCACCTATACTCTGTTCACAGGTACTCATGTCTGCTGCTGAATCACTAGGTTCTCATCAACTTAACTCATTTGCAGCGTTCCTCGAAGAAAAACTGCATCCTTCTTCAGAGAATTCGATTGTTCAAATTCCTCAACTGAAGAATATGGCAGACGGTAAGAAACCGCAGAAAGGAGGAAAGAAACCTGAGGTTATGACTGCGTTTGAAATCCCTGAGGAAATTTATGCTGGCTATTGCACACCTGATGAAGCAAAATTTGGCAAAGAAAACAAAAATCAACGCAAGGTGCGCATATAGAGGATTGAACGGAGATGGGCAAGGGAATGGAGGGAATACAGATATGTGACTCCAATGTACATGAAGAAATTCGCCCTCAATCCTCCATGCCCAAGAGCTCCATTGGCACCTGGCCAAGTAGCTGACCCCACCAGCATCAAGCGTGGTGAGGACTTTCCTGAAGAATGGGCTAAGCGCCAAGCTAAATTGGCAAGACAAGCCAAGGAGGCAGTGAAGAAATTCAATGAGGATTCTGCCACTGCTACTTCTACTGAGGCCTCGGTCAAACCAAGGAAATCCATGCCAAAGAAGCCTGCTCGTAAGCCAAGTGCTTCACCAACAGCGCCCTCACGGCCAAGTTCCTCAGCAATGCCCTCACGGCAAATTCCTCACAATGCTACTGCTCCACCAAAGTCCTCAGCATCTCCTTCAAAGTCCTCAGCTCCTGTGCATCTGGCTACATGTCAAAGGACTGTTGGTTTCTCGATTGCCTCTGGTGTCTCAGCAAGTTCCTTAGCTGCACCAATTTCCTCATCAGGCCCCACACTGTTGAAGACCAAAGCAACAGCTGGACGAGGTCCTCGGTCAAGTCCAAAGAAGAAATAGGTCGCATTCATGTGCCTTCTGATGATGAAGCTTCTGATGATGAACTTGCAAAAATTATCAGAGACAGACAGGTGAAGGCCGCTAGAGCCAAAGGCACATCTGTGCCACTGCTTTTGGATCCAAAGAAAATCCTCGATTACATTGATCTCTGGCACAAGGATCCAAACACCCCAATGCCTGATTTTCATCTGACTCCTGGTCAAAGTCACATGCTGACCCATTTCATCACTCAAGAGAAATGGAAGTTTGAAAAGGCAAGAGAGATAAAGAAAGCACAATACAGAAAGGAGAAGCTCCTAAAGAAAAATGTTGTCAGAATGACACCTAAGGAACTTCTCCAGGCTCAGTCTGAAATTCAAGCCCTCAACAAAGACTTTGATGCCTACTATGATGATTGGCAAGGAGCTAAAGTGAGATTGGTCAATCTGACGAAGAAATTCACAAATGTTGCAGCCCCATCGCAACAAGATAATCTTCAGGCTGCAGACTTTGCTCAGCCTGCTGAAGAACATGCCAGCACCGCTGATGATTTTCAGCCTGCTGAAGAAAATGCTAGTTCCAGGGCTGGTGAAGAAATTCTAACCGCTGAAGAAATTGCCAGGGCATCCACTAGTGGTGCGCCTGAAGAAACTGAAGATATCGGAGCAACTGCATCAGTTGCGCCTGAAGAAAATCAACCAGATTCCTCATCTCCTCCCGTGCCTACACCAACTCCAATTCTTCCATCTGCCTCTGATGTGAAGAAGACCAAGGCTGCAGAGCGAGCTGTAGTGAAGAAACGGGAGGCATCAGCTGCGTCAAATTCTTCGGCTGCGAAGAAAATGAAGCCAATGACCAGCTCACTCGAAAATCCAATTGATGCTGTTCCAATTTCCTCCATGCCATCAAAGGACCTTGTTCCTTTTTGAGAAGACTATGAGATCCCAAGCGGATCTGATGAAGAAAATCAGTCTGCTGGTTCGTCAGAGCAGCTCGATGAAGAAATTGAAGTGGACGCAATCCTTCAACGCCAGTCATTTCCTCACCTATGCCTCAGTTCACAGCTGAAGAGGCTGGTGTTGAGGAAATTGAAGATGAAGATGTGGATATAGGATGCACCACACCTGTGATGAATGATGACTTTTGGGAAAGTCAGCATCCCAATACTCCTCTATTCGCACCTATCCAACAGATTCCTCAGTCCCCTGCAACAACGGTTCAAATGGGCTCTGAAGAAACTCATCCCACTCCCTCTGTGCATGAAGACATTTCAGGTTGCACACGAAGAGGAACCAGAAATTCCTCAGCCTGAAGAACCTGAGCTCGCGATTCCTAAGGTGGTAATGCAACTCACTGACACCCCTCTACCAAAGCCAAAGAATCCGTTCTCAAGCAAACAGAAATTCAAGGCTGAAGACTTCTTTGCCGAGCATGTATTCTTGACAGATTACAACCCCTATGACTCTGCTCGCATAAGGAAGAGGCGTTTCTGGACTGCTAGTCAAGCCAACTTCTATTCCTCTGTGCTGTTTGACAAAGACAAAATCTTTGATCATGAACATATTCCTCACGTGGACATGGAATCTCTGCCATGCTTCGAGCCAGTCCTCAGTGTTCTTCACGATGCAGGATTACTAAATTTCTGCATGGACATTTGTGATTGGAATGAAGAACTCATTCTTCGGTCCTACGTGACACTGCATATCACTGGAGACGCTGAAGATGTCAACTCATGGGTGTTGGACTGGATGACTGAAAACACTCACTACAAGGCACCGACAACTGAATTGCTTCGTGTCCTTCCTCTCAATCCTCCCCATGACAGTGCAAGTTGCACCTACAGTGACCCTGAACTGACAAATCACTATATGCAAGTGCTCATGAAGCCTTTGAAGCCTAGGCAGGCCCCATGAACCAAATTCCTTGTCAAGGAATTACTCTATGTGCCTCGGACTGTCTATCGCATTCTGACGAAGACAATGAGTCCTATCAAAGGCCACGACTCAAATGATGAAGAAGTCATTGGCATCATGAAATATGCTTTTCAACATCATTCATGGCGTTCCCGTCAACTTCCATGATTTCTTCATGAGGACTCTGGCCAATATTGCTATGTCACCATTTGAGCTGAAGCCATATGCACCTTGGATTATGAGATTCATCAGGGCAAGATCTTCACTGAATTACAAAGCTGACACTCTGAACCATGGTAGCTACTTGCCTCCTATTGAAGTCCTCAAACAGACAGTTTCATCAGATGATGATAAAGGCAAGGCAGCTGCTGTGATCGATGAAGGCATTCGTCCATTGGATGGTCAATTCCGTAAAGCAGCATCTTACTCCACCAATGACGACTCTGCCACACATGACTCTGCCGCAAATCCCTCAGCCAAGCAAAATCCTCAAGCCACAACACCCAGGGTGATGACTGACCGTGAGTTACTCCTCAGTCTTCATCAGAAGGTTGATCGCAATCACAAATGGGTAAAGCGTTAGTTTGATGCACTTCTTCATAATATGACCTCAACATACAATGCAGTGAAGAAGAACCAATACTACCTTCATGAAACCTTCAACCGCACCTGGGCTGTCCTCACTCATGTCTATAGCGCTGAAGAACTGAAGACTATGGGTCTCAAGGAAGAATTTGACTGGTCTGCACCTCCTCCGAAGAAACTCAAGAGGGTTAAAGTTCCTCCACTGGTGGCTAGCTCTTATTCTTCATCGCGTGACACTGATGAGTATGAAGATTTGGACGACACTGCGGCAGGCCCTGCTACAACAAACAACCCCGACAACGCTGGCGCTCCTCCATCGACTTGAAATTCTTCAGGGGCGTTAGTCCTCAGTTTCAATCCTTTTGGTCATTTGATGACAAAGGGGGAGAAATCTGAGTTAGTCTTCAAGCGGGTCTATATTAAGGGCATTTTTTTAAGTTACAACTCTCGTTCTTCTGAAACTTTTATTTGGATCGAGTTGTAATCTTAAACCCGATGGTGCGCTAATACTTTTGTTGCATTATGCTTTGCATGCTTATTCCTCGTTAATGACATTGGACGCATGCTGAATCTCATCAGGCACCATATTTCATCATGCATTTCAAATTCTTCATATTATATATCAAATGCGTGTATGAATTACAAGATATAGGGGGTGATCTCTATGATTCAACTCTTCAAATGTGCATTACCTCAAACGCAAATTCCTCACTATGCACATCTTCAGGGGGAGTTCTTCTATATCTTGCTATCAAATTGCTCAATATCAGTATTTACACTTCATACATTTATCCCCGATGATAACTTAACCTATATTGTCATCAATCACCAAAAAGGGGGAGATTGTAAGTGCATCTAGTGCCCCTTAGTGATTTTGGTGTATTGAAGACTTATAGGTTAAGGGACTAATGCGTTTGTGAGTGTACACAAGTCTATAAGTCTATGAGGAGTTTGATATTTACAGAGAAAGTCGACCCCTAAAAATGAAGTTCTTCGACTGAAGACTTTGATATTCTGAAGACTTTTTGAAGACTTTGAAAGTGAAGAAATTGGTGTGACCTTGAAGACTTGGTATTCATTTGTGGAACATGAAGCGTGAAGACTTTTGTTTTCGTAGTTTCATTTTCTCCTTCTTGAGTCATAGGAAACACCGTACTATTAAAGGGGGTCGAGGAAATACTAAGGAAAAATTTCCATGTGATGCTCAACTCAAAATCCTACACCTACCAATCCCTTCGAGTGAAGCCTTTGGAAATCTCATACAGTTCAGTCACTTTCTTCAGTGACAGAGACAAATTTCTTCTGATCGCTGATGAATTTGTTCTGACTGAGGAGTTAGGAATTCGCTAGTGCGAATTGCCTACACAGTGAGGAACATGATAGCCCTGAGGAATTTGAGAGTCAAATTTTCGACCGTTGCTGTGCTGCGCGCCAGCTGTCCCAAAATATCTTATCCACCTAACGGTCATATCATTGAAGGGCATTTATGTCTTATCATGTCGGGCTGCTCCCTTGGCTATAAATAGCCACCCCCTACAACCACTAGCTGGTTGGCTGCTCCGAGAGAACTTGACACTTGTCATTTGAGAGCAACCCATCCTCCGAGGACTTTGAGCGAAAATCATCAAGTGAGGAAAACCCAAAACCAAACCCCTACAAACCCAAAGTGATTGAGCATCACTGAAGAAATTGATCCTGCGTGGATCCGACGCTTGTTACCTTTGAAGACTGTGCTTCTTCCAGATGGTTAGGCGTCATGGTCTAGAGCATCCAAGAGGAATTGTGGATCGCCGAGTGACCAAGTCTGTGAAGGTTTGGAAGTCGCCTGAAGACTTACCACGAGTGATTGGACGAGATCTGTGTGACCTTAGTTCAAGGAGAATACAGTGAGGACTGGGTGTCCTGAGCTGCGGGCTCAGTGACTGGGTGTCCGGGACTGTGTGTCCTCAAGTTTAAATACTCAGCCGCTCCAACCAAACGTACAACTGAGACAGCAGTTGGAACTGGTCTACCAAATCATTGTCTTCACCAACCTAACTGGTTCTATTTCCTCAACCCTTTCATTTCCACATTACTTTGTTGAGTGTTTGTTCATATCTGTGTTTGAAGACTTTGGCTGAAGACTTTCTCAATTTCCTCAGTTCAATTTCTTCAGTCTTTTTGTCTTCATCTTGTGTTATCCTGTGATTACGCTTTCTGTACTCTGTGCTAGTCTTCATTTCATCATGATGACCAGGCTTGTATTCTGTTATGCTTACTTCTGAGTACTTATTCCGCTGCAAGTAGTTCTTCCCTAAGGAATTTCCTCACCGGCAAATTCCTCAATGAAGAATTCATAAAAATCGCCTATTCACTCCCCCTCTAGTCGATATAACGCACTTTCACACAAGTTCGGGTCACACGATCCACATTCAAGCCATACAAGCATACTAGCCAACAGCGGGAGTGACTTGTCTGAGTACAGACAACTAGTAAAATAAAAGAGGCTTGGGTAAGCCTATCTATACTACATGGTCCTTCACAAGCTTAGGATCACCACCTGGGCCTTAGTCTACTCATCGATGTCAATGTCTATGAAGAACCCGTCGGAAGGGGTTGTAGCATCTTCTGAAAAATATAAATTAAAGCAACATGAGTACAAAGGTACTCAGCAAGACTTACATCAGATCCTACACACATGCACATTATCAAGAAGGGTTGGTGGGGTTATTACAGCAAGCCAGCTTTGACTCTTGGCTAAGCTATCCTCCGAGACTCCCACTTGAAATGGTTTTGCGCACTCGAGTCCACTACTCACCACTTCAATACACTACCGAGGATCCACCTCCGTCTTCCTACGGAAGAGCCATCCTCGGCACTCACGCTTATCTTGAGGCTTTTAGTAGTTTCCATTTACTTGTCTATGAAATGTATAGGCAACCAAGTAGTCCTTTACCGCGGACGCGGCTATTCGAATAGATGATGTTAACCCTGCAGGGGCGTACTTCTTCACACACGCTCTCACCACTTACCGCCGTTTACACGACATGTACTCGGCAACCTTCAAGCGGAAGCCCAACGTGGGTGTCGGCCACGACCTACCTAAACACCTAAGTCTCTAGTCCAGGTTTATCGCCTATTCAGGTTCCATCCGCAGGGAGTCCGGCCGAGGTTTCCACATACGGCCCCGAACGATGTGAACAGGGTTCCCGAGATACCAAACGGGCATCCGGTACACCGTGCCATGTACCAACTGCATCAGAACCCACCCCACGGTCAGCGCTGTCCACGGCCTCCAGTAGGCTACAAACACCAAAAACTACTTGCAACTCCTGGACAGAGGACTAGGGTGAATAAGAAGCCTTGAGGGTCCATTGGTTTCGGGCCCAATGCATGGTAGTAGCTGATTCTTAAATCACACATACAGATCTCAGTGCTTAAGGACGGCTTCAATGAAACAACCCACCATGTACTCCTACATGACCTCTCATCGATACCTTTACCAAATCGTGTTCAACACATTACTCTCATACTGACACGATCATTTCACTCTAGCCCATCACCCAGATGAACCAGACCTGACACGACTCTAAGCATAGCAGGCATAGCAAGGTAGGAACAACACAATCATATGGCTCAATCAACTCCTACACATGCTAGTGGGTTTCATCTAGTTACTGTGGCAATGACAGGTCATGCAGAGGAAATGGGTTCAACTACCGCAGCACACAGCAGTTTGAATTGCGTTGTCTTAATGCAGTAAAAGAGAGCAGGAGCAAGAACATGGGATTGTATCGATATGATCAAATGGTTGGTTGCTTGCCTGATGGGTTGGTGCACTGGTATTGTTCTTCGTTGGGGTAATCACGGTACTCCTCGGGGCAGGACCTGCCGCCGAGAGCACCAATACACAATCATCACCAAACAATATGCAACAATATGATGCATGCATGAGACATGGCAAAATGAGTGTATTGGGCTAATGCAACTAAGACCAGATGGGTTTGAACTAATTTGAACCAAAGATTCAAGTTTCAAACTCATAAGTGGCCCTTTTAAGTGCTTTATCTTGTTCTGTGCTAAACAGCAGGTTAACTTGATTAAACATGCATCAAAACAGTACAAATGGATAGATTGGATTTTTCTGATCATTTTTCATATATAACACTTTGCATTTGGAGCTACAGATTAATTTCTATAATTTTTTTGAAGTTTGTGGTATTTTCTGGAATTTCCTGTGTAGAAATAATTCCAGTAAATAACTTACTGCCTCAGCAATACATCAGGATGACGTCAGTGGTCAACGGAGCTGGTCCGGTCAAGCTGACCAGTGGGTCCCGCATGTCAGTAGTTAATTAAACTAACTAAATCTAGTTAAAACTAATCTGGGTTAATTAGCAGAGGGGGGCCCCACTTGTCATAGACTCAGGGGAGTCAACCTGGACCCACCCTAGTCAAAGTCAATGGTCAAACTCACCGGCGTTTAGCGGCGGAGAGCATCTACGTGTAGCTGGGAACGAGCCGCAGCTCTTGGTGGTGGTGGTTGAGCTCGGGGTGGCCGGAAACGTCGCCGGCGATGACTTTGGCGGTCGCCGGAGTCGGGTGAAGACGAATCCGAGGCTACGGGAGACGGCGAGGCTCGTGGTACGGTGCATTGGGCTCCTGGGGATGCGGTGAGTGCGTTAGACATGGTGAGGTGGCCGGTGGTTGGTCGGAGACACGTCGACGACGAGCTCGGCGGTGGTGCGTGCGGTGAAGCTCCGTGCGCTCACTGTGGTGCACGAGAGCAAGAAAGGAAAGGGGGAGGAGGTAGCCAGGCTCACGGCGGTCTTGAGGAAGCTGACGGCGTGGTCGAGGACGAGCTGGTGCGGCGGCGACGGCGAAAGGGATCTCCAGCAGTGGCGAGGTCGAACGAGGTCGGTGCAGTGGCTTCGGGGCAAGCGAGCGCTCGGGGCTCGGCTTGCTCGACGGAGAGGAGGGCGGCAGAGCTCCTGGACACGGTCGCGCGGCGTAGGGACGACGGAGGGCGCGACTACGACGGCGGTGCGGCGGCGGTGGCGTCGGCCATGGTGCGGGAGAGCGAGGGAGAGGAGCTGGGGAGGAGGGGGCGTGTCTGTGAGCTCGAGGGGGAAGTGGGTGATCGTCCCACGGCGGCGGAACGGCGAGGGGAGCAAGCAGGGCGGTGAGGAGCTGCGTGGCACACCCTGGTGCCGACGTCGAGCACCTAGCTGCCTGCCTGGCGAAGCCAAGCAGCTCGCTGGAGCGGTGGCTGGGCTGGGCCGGCTAGGTGGGCTGGCTGGTGGGCTGCCAGGTTAGTTCCCTCTCTCTCTTTTATATTTCTGTTTTCTATTTATTTCTGTAGCTTTGTGGATTTCTAAAAATACCTAAGCAACTCCAAAAATCCCCAAACTGCTCATGCCCACTGTTTAAAATATAAACAACATGGAACATTTTAGTTTAGGAATATTTGAACATTTAAAATATTTTATAAATTTTAAATGCCCAAATTCAAATACTTATGATTTAATTCAAAGACCTTAGGATGACCTAGAAAATTGTGCACCACTTTTGGCAGAGGTTCTGAACCAAGACAAAAATGATGGACATTTTAGAAAGGCATTTCAGGTTCATTGAAAATATTTTTAGTAAACCCTAGTTGGATTCAGAGGGGGCTGGGGGTTCTGTCATCCCCATTTCAGGTTTTTGTTAAATGGAATAGACATGATGCAACACTCTAATGCATGAACTAGCTAGGGTGTGACAACTCACCCCCACTCAAAAGAATCTCGTCCCGAGATTTAGGTTCCTCCGGGAAGAAGGCGGGATACTCAAGTCGAAGACAATCCTCCCTTTCCGAAGTTGCTTCTTTCTGAGAATGGTGCGACCATTGAACCTTGAGAAACTTGATATTATGTCATCGAGTGGTAGGCTCGGCTTGATCGGGGATACGAACGGGGTACTCTCGATATGTGAGATTATCTTGAAGATCAAGCGTTTCGTGCTCCACTCCGCGGATAGGATCCGAGAAGCAACGCCTGAGTTGAGAAACATGGAAGACATCATGGACTCTGGAGAGATGCGGAGGTAGTTCCAATTGGTAGGCAACTTCTCCTCGTTTGGCAAGAATGCGAAAAGGCCCAATGTAGCGAGGAGCCAATTTGCCTTTGATACCGAAACAATGGGTTCCCTTCAGAGGAGTAACCCGAAGATAAGCCTTCTCGTCAACCTCAAAAGTCATAGCCTTATGTTTTCGGTCATATTGACTCTTTTGACGAGATTGGGCTGTTTTCAACTTTTCACGAACGATGCGAACTTGCTCTTCTGCTTCCTGGATCATATCCGGGCCAAAGAATTGTCGTTCCCTGGTTTCTGACCATTTAAGAGGCGTTCGACACCTCCGTCCATAGAGAACTTCAAAAGGGGCTTTACCCAAGCTAGATTGATAGCTGTTGTTATAAGCAAATTTGGCAAATGGAAGGCATTTCTCCCAATCCATTCCGAATGAGATAACAGAAGCTCGAAGCATGTCTTCTAGGACCTGGTTGACGTGTTCTACTTGACCACTTGATTGAGGGTGAAAGGCAGTGCTAAAGGAAAGGCGGGTTCCCATAGTGTTTTGGAAACTTTCCCAAAATCGAGAGGTGAAGAGACTTCCTCGATCCAAGTTAATTTCCAGTGGAACACCATGGAGAGACACTATTCGGGAGATGTACAAGTCTGCTAATTGGCTAGCGGTTATACTCTCGCGAATAGGTAAGAAATGGGCCACTTTAGAAGGACGGTCGATAACAACGAAGATATCATTATTCCCTTTCTTGGTCCTGGGAAAACCGGTAATGAAATCCATACCAATTTTATCCCATTTCCACTCAGGAATAGCTAAAGGTTGAAGGGTGCCAGCAGGCCGTTGATGCTCTGCTTTTACACGACGACAGACGTCGCAGTTAGCAATATACTGAGCAATTTCTCTCTTCATCCTAGTCCACCAGAACCTTTGGCGTAGGTCCTGATACATCTTAGTGCTACCGGGATGAATGGTGAGAGGAGATTCATGAGCTTCCTTAAGGATCAATCGCCTCAGGTTTCGCACTTTGGTAACCACTAGATGGTTCCCGAAGTATACGACTCCTTGATCATCAATGGAGAAACAATTCGCAACTCCTTTCATGATGTTTCTTTTGATACGGGAAATCCCCAGATCTACCTTCTGAGCTTTGATGATCTGATCCATAAGGGTCAGTTTCGCCACCAAGGTGGAAAGGAATCCTTGAGGAACAATGTGAAGGTTAAGCTTCCAAAATTCCTCGTGGAGAAGTGGTTGACTTTGTTGCAACATCAGATTGTTGCAATAAGATTTTCAACTTAGCGCATCAGCCATGACGTTGGCTTTTCCTGGGGTGTAAGTTATCCCTAAGTCGAAATCTGTGATCAACTCGACCCAACGTCTTTGCCTGAGATTCAAATCCGGTTGGGTGAATATGTACTTCAGACTTTGGTGATCAGTGAAGATTTCGCAACGATTACCCACGAGGTAATGTCGCCAGGTTTTGAGTGCATGGACTACAGCTGCAAGCTCTAGATCATGAGTAGGGTAGTTTTCCTCATGTGGGTGTAATTGCTGTGAAGCATAAGCAATTACGTGTCGATCTTGCATGAGAATACAACCTAGTCCTTGTCGCGAGGCGTCGCAATAGATAACAAAGTCCTTGGAGAAATCTGGTGGTACCAGTACGGGAGCAGAAGTCAAGCGTCTTTTCAGTTCCTGGAAATTGTGCTCACATTGTGGAGTCCACTCGAACTTTTTATCTTTCTTGAGGAGTTCAGTTAGAGGTTTAGCAACTTTGGAGAAATTCTCGACAAAGCGGCGACAATAGCTCGCTAAGCCAAGGAAACTCCGAACTTGCTTGACCGATTCAGGTGGAGTCCAATTAAGGACGGCTTGAACTCGCTCGGGATTGACAGCAATACCTTTACCAGAAATTACATGTCCTAGATAGGTCACTTCTGGCAACCAAAATTCGCATTTAGAGAATTTGGCATAAAGGCGATGCTCTTGAAGTTTCATCAACACTAGCCTTAGATGTTCGGCATGTTCTTCCTCGTTCTTGGAGTAGATGAGTATATCATCAAGGTAAACGACAACGAATTTATCCAAATACTCCATGAAGATTGAGTTCATTAACCGAGAGAAGGTGGCTGGAGCGTTGGTTAGACCGAAGGACATGACGGTGTACTCGTATTGGCCGTAACGAGTAACAAAGGCCGTTTTGGGAATGTCCCCATTCCGGATTTTGATTTGATGGTAGCCCAACCTCAAATCCATCTTAGAGAAGACTGATGATCTAGCGAGCTGATCATACAGGTCATTGATCCTGGGGAGCGGATACTTGTTCTTTATTGTGACCAAGTTGACGGGTCGATAATCTACAACCATCCGGTCCGTACCATCCTTCTTCTTGACGAAGAGGACGGGGCAAGCCCATGGAGATGAAGTAGGATGGATGAAACCCTTTTTCAAGGACTCATCGAGTTGTTTCTTAAGTTCGGCTAGTTCTAGTGGTGCCATCTTATAGGGTCTTCTAGAAATTGGGACAGTTCCTGGAATGAGATCTATCACGAACTCGACATCTCTGTCAGGTGGGACACCTGGTAATTCTTCTGGAAAGGCATCCGAAAAGTCACGGACTACCGGAATGTCTTCGAGGTCTGGCAAGGGACTGGGATTAAGAGAATATAGCTGTCGCTTGGCTATTCGGGTCAAGACATTGACTATCTTTCCCGAAGGGTGCGTGAGTTGAACAGTCCTAGAAAAGCAATCAATCTTGGCATGATGGGCTGACATCTAGTCCATACCCAAGATGATATTAATATCCGAAGATTTGAGAGCTATCAATGATGCAAGGAAGACAAGACAATGGTTTAGTCTAAGATGATAAGATTCTGACATAGAAATGTAGAATGTAATGGATAACTCGGAATGCAAGATGATCATCCGTTATGACATGATAGATACAGAAACTGCTTCTTTTATTCCATCGTCATACACACCATACAAGGTTTAGTACAAGACCAAACAAAGTACTACTATGGTGAAAGGAAGATTACATCTCATCGGAGGGATTCCAAGCTCCTATACATTATTTTTCCTACACCTCCGGAATTGATACACACTAAGTCATATTCCACGGGACACGTAGGATGGTGGAAATACAACTATTACAATACTAGTGGAACTACTACTAACTCAGACATCTCCGTAGTAGTTCTCATAGAAGTCTCCTCCATAGCCTGGAAGTTCAACGTGGGCATCCGGAACAGATGGTCATGAGGAGCCTGTGGACCATAAGGGCTAGGGTGAGGTCTTGGACCAACAAATGGTGGCCTGCGGGGACCACGAGGTGGGGTGATGCCCCCCACATCACGCCAATCCATCATGTCTAGCAGGGCAGATCTAACAGGATACAGGTCTCTCATATCCATATATCCAGCTTGCACAGCCGGTGCAAACCGAGTCAAGGTGGCCCAGTGATCAGCACGGGTGTTGAAAAGCTCTAGTCTCAAGGCCCGATTCTCTCGGTCCTTATCCTCGAGCATCTCGGCAGTGGTGCGAGTTAGTGAGTCCTCCTGAGTGGAGTCAGCATAGATAGCCCGGAGATACCCCTGCGCTCTAGGGAGTGAAGCTGGCATATACCGGAAGTCGGTGTTGCGAAGCAGGCCAGTCCTGACTCACATGATGGTCATCATAGAGTAGGCAGCATCTTGCATAGCCATCTCAATAGTAATACCGAGTCCATAAGAACAGTGGAGGGGCTCAGTAGAACCAGGATAAGAGGGAAATATCCTGACAGTGCAGAGATATTTGCTTTGATTAAAGTCTCGGAACTGCTCTTCGACCGTGTATTCGGGATTCCAACGGTAACCCGTCTCGATCATTACCCGGACTAACATAGCCGTATGACCGGGCACATCGATGCACCGGGTCAGGCGAACCACTTGGTTTTGATCATGAGTGGCCATCTGAAAGCACAACCACAATGCAAAGGCATTAGAATTTCTAGCAGAATTTGGACAGCATAACGGCTGTAAATGCTCAAAAGGATTTTGAGACATTTTAGAAAGAATTGCATAGACACTCAACAATATCATATCAAGGTTCTGGGTCCAACTTAATAACATAACAGGGTAGTAGAACTGAACTAGGCTTGTAATCATCAAACCTATAAGGTATTACTGATTAGTAACACGTGAACCTGATAGAGAGAAGAGATCCTAATCCTTAACCCCCTGTGGAAGAATGGAATGACTCAGATCAGAATCCCATGAGGTAAAGGAGTAAAAAGAGCCTTACGTACCATCCCACAATCAATTCCCTACAGATAACTAAAGCATTTCTAGACTCAACATTGACCAGTTTGGCTTGGAGAACCTACAGGCAGTCCGGCTCTGATGCCAACGCTGTCAGGACCCCGACTCAATGCCACATCGATCTAGCCTGTAACACCTCATATCACTTTGCGGCCTCACGCACGATATTCCCACGGGTGTCGCCTTACCTTTGCCCGGGACCGTTTGCGCCTTTTGGCACACGTATATGATAGTGTCGCTAGCATCCATATGATAAGGAGCCCGGGCTGACATGGCTAGTCGTAAACCCAAAGTCACACAGACTTACAGGGACAGACATCCATGACCCAGCATCGAACGTGTCGGTCATCAGCGAGTGAGTTCCGGGCTGTAGCACTGGGCTAGCAGGACTCCGGTAAACCGGGCTGTAGCGGGCTAACAGGACTCCGGTACTCAACGCGTGACATTTCCCCGAAGGGACAGACACAGGAATGAAGAAGGACACATGCCGGCCAGCCTAAGTGTTCCGGAGCAGTAGCAAGCTACCATGGCTCAGTGGAATCACTAGGAGACATTTCCCGGTAAGAGAGGCTACTAAAGATAAACAACTAGATAGTCAGATCCCACACATACCAAGCATTTCAATCATACACACAATATGCTCGATATGTGCAAATACAACAAGGCATCACAACATGACTCTACAACACAAGTACTTTATTTAAAGGCTCAGAGAGCCATACATAGCATACACACAAGTATGGGTTACACGACCCACATTCAAGTCATACAAGCATACAAGCCAACAGCGGAAGTAACTTGTCTGAGTACAGACAACTAGTAAAATAAAAGAGGCTCGGGTAAGCCTAGCTATACTACATGGTCCTTCACAAGCTTAGGATCACCACCTGGGCCTTAGTCTACTCATCGATGTCAACGTCTACGAAGAACCCGTCGAAAGGGGTTGTAGCATCTTCTGAAAAATATAAATTAAAGCAACATGAGTACAAAGGTACTCAGCAAGACTTACATCAGATCCTACATACATGCACATTATCAAGAAGGGTTGGTGGGGTTATTGCAGCAAGCCAGCTTTGAATCTTGGCTAAGCTATCCTACGAGACTCCAACTTGAAATGGTTTTGCGCACTCGAGTCCACTACTCACCACTTCAATACACTACCAAGGATCCACCTCCGTCCTCCTACGGAAGAGCCATCCTCGGCACTCACGCTTATCTTGAGGCTTTTAGTAGTTTCCATTTACTTGTCTATGTACTGTATAGGCAACCAAATACTCCTTTACCGCGGACGCGGCTATTCGAATAGATGATGTTAACCCTGCAGGGGTGTACTTCTTCACACACGCTCTCACCACTTACCGCCATTTACACGACATGTACTCGGCAACCTTCAAGCGGAAGCCCAACGTGGGTGTCGGCCATGACCTACCTAAACACCTAAGTCTCTAGTCCAGGTTTATCGCCTATTCAGGTTCCATCCACAGGGAGTCCGGCCGAGGTTTCCACACACGGCCCCGAACGATGTTAACAGGGTTCCCGAGATACCAAACGGGCATCCGGTACACCATGCCATGTACCTACCGCATCACAGCCCACCCCACGGCCAACGCTGTCCACGGCCTCCAGTAGGCTACAAACACCAGAAACTACTTGCAACTCCTGGACAGAGGACTAGGGTGAATAAGAAGCCGAGAGGGTCCATTGGTTTCGGGCCCAATGCATGGTAGTAGTTGATTCTTAAATCACACATACAAATCTCAGTGCTTAAGGACGGCTTCAATGAAACAACACACCATGTACTCCTACATGGCCTCTCATCGATACCTTTACCAAATCGTGTTCAACACATTACTCTCATACTGACACGATCATTTCACTCTAGCCCATCACCCAGATGAACCAGACCTGACACGACTCTAAGCATAGCAGGCATAGCAACGTAGGAACAACACAATCATATGGCTCAATCAACTCCTACACATGCTAGTGGGTTTCATCTAGTTATTGTGGCAATGACAGGTCATGCAGAGGAAATGGGCTCAACTACCGCAGCACACAGAATTATGAATCGTGTTGTCTTAATGCAGTAAAAGAGAGCAGGAGCAAGAACATGGGATTGTATCGATATGATCAAATGGTTGGTTGCTTGCTTGATGGGTTGGTGCACTGGTATTGTTCTTCGTTGGGGTAATCACGGTACTCCTCCGGGCAGGACCTACCGCAGAGAGCACCGATACACAATCATCACCAAACAATATGCAACAATATGATGCATGCATGAGACATGGGAAAATGAGTGTATTGGGCTAATGCAACTAAGACCAGATGGGTTTGAACTAATTTGAACCAAAGATTCAAGTTTCAAACTCATAAGTGGCCGTTTTAAGTGCTTTATTTGTTCTGTGCTAAACAGAAGGTTAACTTGATTAAACATGCATTAAAATAGTACAAATGGATAGATTGGATTTTTCTGATCATTTTTCATATATAACACTTTGCATTTGGAGCTACAGATTAATTTCTATGATTTTTTGAAGTTTGTGGTATTTTCTGGAATTTCCTGTGTAGAAATAATTCCAGTAAATAACTTACTGCGTCAGCAATACGTCAGGATGACGTCAGTGGTCAACGGAGCTGGTCCGGTCAAGCTGACCAGTGGGTCCCGCATGTCAGTAGTTAATTAAACTAACTAAATCTAGTTAAAACTAATCTGGGTTAATTAGCAGAGGGGGCCCCACTTGTCATAGACTCAGGGGAGTCAACCTGGACCCACCCTAGTCAAAGTCAATGGTGGAGAGTGCATTTGTGCATTCCGGCAACCAAATGGGCGGCGAAGAGCAGCTGCGTGTAGCTGGGAACGAGCCGCAGCTCTTGGTGGTGGTGGTTGAGCTCGGGGTGGCTGGAAACGTCGCCGGCGACGACTTTGGCGGTCGCCGGAGTCGGGTGAAGACGAATCCGAGGCTACGGGACATGGCGAGGCTCGTGGTGCGGTGCGTTGGGCTCCTGGGGATGCAGTGAGTGCGTTAGACATGGTGAGGTGGCCGGTGGTTAGCCGGAGACACGTCGACGACGAGCTCGGCGGCGGCGCGTGCGGTGAAGCTCCGTGCGCTTCCTGTGGTGCACGAGAGCAAGAAAGGAAAGGGGGAGGAGGTAGCCAGGCTCACGACGGTCTTGAGGAAGCTGACGGCGTGGTCGAGGACGAGATGGTGCGGTGGCGACGGCGAAAGGGATCTCCGGCGGTGGCGAGGTCGAACGAGGTCGGTGCAGTGGCTTTGGGGCAAGCGAGCGCTCGGGGCTCGGCTTGCTCGACGGAGAGGAGGGCAGCGGAGCTCCTGGACACGGTGGCGCGGCGCAGGGACGGCGGAGGGCGCGACTACGGCGGCGGTGCGGCGGCGGTGGCGTCGGCCATGGTGCGGGAGAGCGAGGGAGAGGAGCTGGGGAGGAGGGGGCGTGTCTGTGAGCTCGAGGGGGAAGTGGGTGATCGTCCCAGGGCGGCAGAACGGCGAGGGGAGCAAGCAGGGCGGCGAGGAGCTGCGTGGCACGCCCTGGTGCCGACGTCGAGCACCTGGCTGCCTGCCTGGCGAAGCCAAGCAGCTCGCTGGAGCGGTGGCTGGGCTGGGCCGGCTAGGTGGGCTGGCTGGTGGGCTGCCAGGTTAGTTCCCTCTCTCTCTTTTATATTTCTGTTTTCTATTTATTTCTGTAGCTTTGTGGATTTCTAAAAATACCTAAGCAACTCCAAAAATCCCCAAACTGCTCATGCCCACTGTTTAAAATATAAACAACATGGAACATTTTAATTTAGGAATATTTGAACATTTAAAATATTTTATAAATTTTAAATGCCCAAATTCAAATACTTATGATTTAATTCAAAGACCTTAGGATGACCTAGAAAATTGTGCACCACTTTTGGCAGAGGTTCTGAACCAAGACAAAAATGATGGACATTTTAGAAGGGCATTTCAAGTTCATTGAAAATATTTTTAGTAAACCCTAGTTGGATTCAGAGGGGGCTGGCGGTTATGTCATCCCATTTCAGGTTTCTGTTAAATGGAATAGACATGATGCAACACTCTAATGCATGAACTAGCTAGGGTGTGACACGGAGAGAACATCATCAAGAACTTTCTTGACATTTGTGTAGTCTATCTTGGAGTTACGGTTCGGGTCGAAATACGTGGCCATGGAATATTTCGGGCTTAAGAGGATGAGTGTGCAATGTGTGTCACTGCACAGAACACGGAATGTTAGAAAAATAAAGAACGATCGAAATCTAAGAAATCATATGTTACGGGGCGGTTAAGGGATGACTTACTCGGGAAAGTAAGCCACAAGGAAGTTATCCTTATCTGGGTTTGCCAGAATGACGCCTTCGAGGTGTGAACTCGCAACTTGGTAGTCCCCAGCACTGCTCAAGTGCTTGGCACACATATAGAAGGGGTCAACTATCACGATGTCCGGTGTCTTGTCTCTAATGATCCGCATCTCCATACTCAGCAAAAGCAGCCGAACGAAGGTGTAGTGCAGCGGATGAAGGTTAAACATAGCAAAGATGTCATCAAACCACAGGACGATGGTACCCCCGATGTCGCCATCCACAAAGCCCTTGCCCTCTGGCACCTTGGCCACGAAAACCGTGTATGCCACATCATTCTCTCTGAGACGCCGCTTCCCCAAAGAAAGAACACTGTCGTGCAGACTCCGCATAGCACCGGTTGCAGCATTGAGCATATTTGGCGGTAGCATCGCCCTACCCACCACATGCACCCTCCTCGAGATATCCTTAGGTGAAGGTGGCCCGTCCTAAGCATGGATCAAACTCGGTGCCGGCTGGCTCGCACCGGCACCCTTGTTAGTCTTTCGTTTTTGTCCCTTCTTCTTGATGTCCTATAATGGGACCGAGTTCTGTTCACATACCGCCTTCTTGAGCGTGTTGGGGCAGATAATATTTCGCACCTCAGCTATCCGAGGCTCGGTGAAGGCGGGAGCTGGAGGCGTCTCCTGAGAAGTGAACGCCATACGACGCCTGTTGCAATTGGATTTCTCCGCCGTACCAGCTAGATTGCGGTCATTTTTGTTGGGTTCTTGAGAAAGAGGCCCGCAGAACTTGTCAGCGTACCCATGTTCGACAAAGTACTTATTGACTTTGGTAAATGTACAGTTGTCGTTGTCGTCGTCGTTCGGATCCTGTGCCATAGGGCTGTTCGGATTCTATGCCATAGGGATGTCCGGTATAGGGATGTCCGGCAGGTCCGGTAGTGTTGCGGCGTTCTTGCCATGGCTTGGCGCCGACACGAGTGGCGGTCTTGTCTATGGGGTGGTGTCCCCCGCCCCCAAACGAACCTGGCTCTTCGGCTAAAGTAGGGGCCAGTTTACACAGGTGCTGAGGGTCATCTCATCTTCTTCGTCAGCCCCAGCGGTTCGAATCGGAGGTAATAGCTCGTCGCAGCCTGGCAGCACCCGAACCACTTCAACCCTATACACTGTGGGTGGCATCGGATTACCGTGAAACATGGGGTTTCCCGGTTGAACGATTCTGCCCTTGGCGACATCGACCAACTCAGCGCCCATGAAGTGCAGAAGAGTGCAAGGAACGTCGGCGGCGCCCTGCGAAAACATGTATAGGGCGTCAGGGATGCCCAGTCAAAGGCAAGGAGATGAAGTCATCGGCCGAGAGGCTTAGTTACCGTGATGCCGTCGAGCTCGGCTAATGTCGAGGCACCACCAACGGCGGGCGTGCAACTGACGGAGGGGGCGCTTGCTGGCGAGGTGTCGGCCGGCGTACACCCGGGTGCATTAAGCTCCAATGCACGTGCCGGCGCCGGAGACACGAATACCGCCTCCGCCAGAGACACCAATGGCACCGCCGCCGGAGACACCAATGGCGCCGCCTGCGTGTTGTGCGAGTTGCTGGCCGTGAAGCTGGGAACCGGGGGAGGCCCCTGTTGGCCGCCCGCAATCCACGTCGTCAGCCCATGAATCAACGTAGGCACCATGGCGTTGAGCTTCGTTCCCAGTTGTTGTTCCACTTGCTCTTGGACAAGCTCTGGAATCCGCGCCACTTGTGCCTTGAGTGCTTCAACCTCGCACGTGTGGCTTTCCGAGCTGGTCTTTTTCTCCTTCGGCACACCAGCGGTATAGTATGACCCCCATTTTGTGGACAAGCGTTTGCTGGCCACACGACCAGCTGACGTCGGCTTAGTGAGCTTATCCTTGTTTTTCATTACGTTCAACGCCCTATTTAAAGGGGTGTCGAAAAGGGAGCTCTGAGACGACCCCGCGCTACTGCTTTCAGTGTCCTGCGAAAGGAACGTGAACCATTTAGAAATATTGGGGATTAATTAGAGTGCAACCATATGGAGCTAACTACGCAGGGGTGTATTCCTTACCAGAACAAGCTCAAATGCCCTGGTCTTCGGATCCGTGGTAAGCTCCTTTGTTATCGGGTCCTCCTTGTACCGGGCCCTGACAAAGTTCCTGGTCTGCTTGTCACCGTTGTATTTCTTGAAGCGGGGCGGTAGGCCTTGCTCAGCACGCTCCGCGTCCTCCTTGTCCCATATAGGCTCCGCCACTCTGTAACCGCCGGGACCGAGTTTGTGTTCCCCTAAGTTCAACTCCCGTATTTCTTTCCCCCACTGACTTGATTCGGAGGTTGTGCTGCTTTCGCACTTGATCTTGAACTCCTTGTACTCATCTTCGCTCATCAAAGGATATTTCACCTTGATCTTCTCATAACTATCACCTTTATCAATCATTCTCTTCACCGCGCTTCTCCAAGTAGACAGGGCCATGCTCATCCTTGTTAGGGCGGCACTGTTCACTTTATTCCCTGAGAGGCGTGCGTTTTCAAATTTGGTGGGGAACTTGTATCGTTCGTGCAGCTTCATGAAGAGGAGGTTGCGCAAATTCCCGTGGTCCTTATGCCTAAGGTTATCGGTGTTGATCGAGACGGTGCTCCGGAGAATGCACCCGAGCTGAAGCGAGTACCCCTTGACTATATGTTTGGGCTCCGTTGGATGCCCGTTGGAGTCCACTTGGGTGAATTCCTCCTTGAGGGTGTGGAGCGCATTCGGGCACCGGTCCTTCCTTTGCTTCTTCGGTTGGCTGCCATCTGTGTGTGCGCCGCCATCATCAGTGGTGGCATCCTTGGCGGCACCATTAGTGGTGTCATCCCCGACGCCACTAGGGGTTGTGTAGTCAGGATCGGTGTCTTCCGCGGTGTCCTCATAGCCGTGAGGTTGTTCCTCCATCTCCTGGGACAGCTCCCAGAATTGCTTGCCGCCCGAACCGCCGGCTTCATCGTGGTTGGCCATGTTTCGCTCTAAATAGGAAAACAGTTTGGTCAAAAAGTTGGTTATTGTCAAGGAACAAGATCATGGTCTCATCATTTAGGGTTTGTCGACACCGAGGCATCCTAAAAGCTAAGCTTTTATCATTTAGGGTTTGTCGACGCCCAGGCACCCTAAAAGCCTAAGCGTACATCATTTAGGTTATCATCGACACCGAGGCATCCGGGGCAGCCAAGTTAAGTTTTCATCATTTAGGGTTTATCGATGCCGAGGCACCCTAGGTTGGGCCTAATCACTTGGCACTAATCACTTGGCTCTATTGCCACCTATGTTGGTTTTATCATCTAGGGTTTATCGATGCTAAGGAGAATTCTAAGTTGGGCCTAATCACTTCGCTCTATTGCCACCTATGGTTTAATGCAGCAAGAATGGTGGGGCAGTTGATCCTACTTAACTAAGTACTAAGATACCCCGGCCCATGCATTAGTCGCAAGTACCCAATATGTCCTATTTTTAGCAAAGCCATGCTAAAATTCACGGAAAATTTCAGCATGACCTTTGCTGAAAATAGGACATATGGAGTACCCGAATTTGCCGGAACGGAAGTTAATCGACATTCCGGCAAACTCAAGGGCCTCTCGGGGTACCTGAAAAATCATTATCCCCGCGTAATGAAGTCCCCAATGGGTCATTTCAGAAGATCACAAGTAGCATCATCACAAGTACAACATCATCACAAGTACAACAGCAGCAGCAGTGAATACAGGCATAACAGCAGCAGCAGCAGCTTTATTCTTCTTCTTCATAAAGACTAATTGTCTAATTGAGCAATACAGCGACAGTGTGAACAAATAAAAACACAAACTACACCTACATATTTGGGTACCTCTATGGTATTAACATGCCATTCTCTGCCTAGAGCTACTGTAGCACGATCTATTCTGCTTACTACTAAAGTTATAGCAGTATCATGCTTTCATAACCAACTAGTTACCATTAAGTTCAAATACTGTCCACAAAACCACAATAGAAGTAGCACAAAATCATTCAACTACCAGTGTTTAACTAAAACTTGGTGTGAATAAGATCCTCTGTCAGTACTTCATACCAATAATCAAAACCCCAAAACCTGACCCCAACTAGTTACCATAAGGCCAAATACTGTCCACAAAACCATAACAGAAGTAGCACAAAATTATTCAAGTATCAATGTTTAACTAAAACTTGGTGTAAATAAGGTAATAAAAGCAAATTATCCTAGCCAACATGGGTTTTCAGGAAATATTGAGACGCCGCACTTCTGATCGACTCCTGAGGTACATTCTCAACTAGCATAGTTTGTTTACCTTCTATTCCTATGTGGTTCATTACTTGATTTCCTTTCAGCCTCAAATTTTATGTTTATCCTGGTCATATTATGCTTCTGGCAACCACTAGAAATGTAAAAGATTTTTTGTGAACTTGGGAAGAAAAGAACCAACTTTCATCATAGAAATAAAAATAAGATCATGAGCAGAATAGTTGTTAGGGTACTGTCATTTATAGGACCATTTAACATTGGCTATGCATTTCTTGGCTGCAACAATCACTGAGTATGAAATAGGTAGAATAGATTGTATTTTTATCACTTGGGAAAGTAATCAGTTACAGCAATTTGTGTCTCTGAATATTTGCATAAATTCCTACCATCATCCATGAGCAGCACCACATAGCAGTTCACAGAGCAGAACATGAGGCAGTTAGCTACTGACAGAGCTTTTTGGCCAACACTCATAACACTGATCAACATTTCTCTAACTCAGACTACTTTACACTGATCAACTGTTCTAATGGAGGAGAGGAGGAACAACTGAGGTGGCTACTCACATCTACTTCTGGTGGGTGTTGAGGTAGGACTTCTCGCATTACTCGGAGGCGGAGTAGAGCTGCGGCCGCAGGTTCTTGAGCTCCTGCACCAAGCATGGCCACAACGCTTAGTTTATCTACCATAGACAGTTTAGCAGAAACAAAAGAAACACACACATGTCTATGAAGTATCTGAATTTTGCAACTTTATTCTGTCTGAAATAGCTTTACTCGATGGTGTACATGCAGATCTCAGTTTCAAACTGGAATAATTTACAAGCAGGTCTAGAAAAATGCACTTGTTTGTGTGGACTAATTTTGAAGCAGTTTGTAGAGTACTGTCAAAATTCAAAATGATGAATGAATTTAACTGACAAACACATATGACTGTGCCATTCTAAGATTAAAAGGAAGACACGAAGAACTTAATTAGATAAAGCAGTGTCAGCTTTCCTAAGACAAGTATCAGCAAAGCATACACAAAAAGTAACCAAAGCAATAAGCACCAAAACATTACTACACACAAAATATCCAGTCTACTCACTGAAACCTTTGAATCTCAAACTGTCCCAACTTGACAAGTCAAGGGAAACTCAGCATTCACAAATTAGTTCAATTAAAGGCATTAATGCCAGTGAAACTATGTACTGGTTCAAGGACCAAAGAACACACATGGTGTGGTGCTGTTGGTTGTTATGAACACCACCTACAATGTCAGAGCCTAATCTCCCCAGCCACATTCGTTGCAAAGGGCCAAGGCACCACCAAGAACCACCCAGAACGCTAAACGAGCTCAGATTACCCACCTGTTCATTCCAAGACCGACAAAGAAATCCCCAAATTCGCTAAAAGAGGCACCGACCCGAGGATCGGGAACTAAATTACCTCGCTAAAATCACTTCGAGACCACCCAAGAAGAAACGGAGAACTAATAAGAACCTAACGCGCATTCTCCAACTAATAAAACCGATCAAGAAGCAACAGTAGCGGCACGACGGGGCGGCAGCGCGAGCTCCTGCTCCTAACCCTAGGTCGCTGCCCCGTGGGGGCATGGGGATGAGCGGGGGAGAGAGGGAGGGAGGGACAGAGACTAACCGTCGTCGATGAGCAGCAGCTGTGCGGGGAGGCTCGCACCGCCGTCGAGGAGCACGTCCGACGAGGCTAGCCGCCATCCGTCCGTCCGTCGAGGAGCCCGTCCGTCGAGGAGCGCGGGGAGGCTTGCACCGTCGTCCGTCCGAGGAGGTCGCGGGCTCGAGGGGGAGGAAGGGGAGAGGGAGGCGGCGGGGGCGCGTGGGTCGGGGCAGCGGCGGCGGCGGCGCGATGGAGGGAGGGACGAGGGAAGGAGCAACGTGGTGGATCGAGGGAGAGGGAACTGGCGAGGGGGAGAGGGAAGGGGGGATCGGGCGAAGGGGTATCCAACTAGACACTATAGCAATGGCGCACCACCCTCTGGTGTGCCATTAGTAGTTTTTTTCTTATAGCAATGGCGCACCCACCTCTGGTGCGCCATTAGTAACTTTTTTTCCTGATAGCAATGGCGCACCCACCTAGGGTGCGCCATTAGTAACTTTTTTTTCATTATTTCTTGTTGCATCTAATAATTTGTTTTTTATCAAATTTGTTATTTTCATGAGGACTAGAACAGAAGATATCATCAAATATCATCAATTTTTTTTAAAATATCATCAATTTTTGTTAGTTGAAAATATCATCAAATTTGTTATTTGAAAATATCATCAAAAAGTGGGGGAGGCTGCGGGGTGTC
>NC_057810.1:427165247-427217323 GCF_018294505.1 Triticum aestivum
CGGTGGAGCTGGGGAGGGTGCGGGGGGTGCTCGGCGGCGATGGAGCGGGGGAGGGTGCGGGGGGTGCTCGGCGGCAAGGGGGATCTGACGAGGGGGATCGGATAGCTATCGAGAGGGAGGGGGGTCGATATCGAGTGTCCTCATGAATATTCAATATTTTTTCATATTGAATATGAAAAAATATCATCAAATCTGAAAAAATATTCATGAATTCAAAAAGTGCCCACGAAATTTAAAAATATTCATGATATCAAAAAGTGCCCAAGAAATGAAGACTACGATTTAAGTACAATCGATCTTAGCTAGCTATCTGTTCACAATCTTCTTGCTCTTCTTTTTCGCAAATGGAGTTCTTTTGTGGAACGGACGTCCTTTAGGTAGGGTGGTCCTGCTTCTTCTTGTGGTGTGTGCTGCTACTTCATCGTCGTCGTCATGTTCGATCTTCGGGTCGCCGTACTTGTCGAAGTCTTGCTCATTGGTTACTCCATCCATTCTGATGATCTTCCTTTTGCCTCTCCTCACGACAACACGACTGGGCTTTGGCGGGTCGGTAATGAAGAAGCATTGGTCCACTTGGGAAGCCAGTACCCATGGCTCATTTTTCGCGGTGACGTTTGCGCCCGCGGTCTTGGATTTGGCTTTGGGTATAACCATGGTGGTGAAATACCGGTCTTCTTTTAGGACGCTCTTGGCCCATCTTCCACGGAACATCGAGACCTTCTCTCCAGCATAGCTCAGCTCCCAGATCTCCTCAATCCTTCCGTAGTATGTGTCCTTGTCGTTGCCGGTGTAGGATTCCATCGTACCCCGGAGTTCTGATAACCATCGCTCTTCATGTCCTTGTTCTCGGTGTAGAATGTGTAGCCGTTGATATCGTACACCTCATAGGTCATCAGGTTGTGCTCGGTGCCCTGTGACAAGGCGAATATGAGTTGTTCTTCCGCGGAAGAATCCTCATGTAAAGGGTACGACAGAAGCTTCTTCTTGAACCAACGCGTGAAACATGAGTTGTGCTCTTTGATTATATCTCCGTCCGTCCTCTGTTGGCCTCGGTCATTGTACGTCTTCTCAATAAAGGTTTTGTGCTCTATCACCCAAGGATCGACCACGTCAATGTGTTGTAGCGCGACTAGGTTTGCTCTTTCAAAGTCGGCGAGTCGACCCTCGAAGTCGACATGCATTTCACTGCGACCCTCACGGTGACCCCATCCAGCGAGCCTGCCGAGGTGCCTGTTGACGGGCAGACCAACGGGGTTCTTGATGCCTAGATAATTCGTGCAGTAGGAGATGCACTCTTCTGTCAGAAAGCCCATGGCTATACTTCCCTCTGGACGTGACATGTTGCGAACGTATCCTTTGATGACACCATTCATCCTTTCGAACGACAGCATGCTGTGCAGGAACGTCGGCCCGAGTTGGATGATATCCTCCACGATATGGACCAGCAGATGCACCATAACGTCGAAGAATGCAGGCGGGAAGTACATCTCAAGCTCGCATAGTATCACCACGATCTCTTCCTGTAGCCTTCTGAGTTGCCTCACGCCAATCGACTTCCGAGAGATGACGTCGAAAAAGTTGCATAGGCCAAATAGCGTTTCACGGACGTGCGCGTCCATGATCCCACGGATTGCAACTGGAAGGATCTGCGTCATCAGCACGTGACAGTCGTGAGACTTCATCCCGCTGAACTTCTGCTTCTCTGGGTCTAGGTATCTGCTTATCTTCCCCGCGTAACCGTAAGGAAGTTTTACTCCTAGGAGGCAGGTGATAAACTGCTCGATCTCCTCCTGACTTAGAGTGAAGCACGCGGGAGGGTAGTCATTTCCGGTCTTCTTGGCCTTTTCGCCTTTTCGACGACCTTCTGTGTCCTGCTTCGCCTCATCATCATCATCATCATCATCATCATCATCATCATCATTAGCATGAAGCTCCTGCCTGATGCCCATTGATTTCAAGTCTGCCATTGCTTTTGGCCCATCTTTGGTCCTCTCTGGCATGTTGAGCAGGGTACCAAGCAGACTCTCGCACACGTTCTTCGTGATATGCATGACATCAAGGCTGTGAGGCACACGGTGGATCTTCCAGTACGGCAAGTCCTAGAAAATAGACCTCGTTTTCCATACCTTCAGCAGCGGCTCTGGCGCCTTTCGCTTCTTTCCCAGCTCTGGCGCCTTTTGCTTCTTTCCCGGCAGTGGGCAGTCTTTCCAATTTTTCAACAACTCGTCTATTTCCTCGCCGCTCCTCGTACACGGGCGTTTTTGGGGTTCGGTTTCACCATCAAACAGATCCTTGCGTTTCCTCCACGGGTCATCGTCGCGAAGCCACCTTCGATGTCCCATGAACATGGTTTTCGAAGACCCGGGATCTCTATATAGCTGGCGATACATTGTGTCATCCATGCACCTTACGCATCCAGAAAATCCATGGACTACCTGCCCCGCGAGATATCCCTAACCGAGATAGTCGTGCACCGTCGTGAGCAGTGCGGCTCTCATAGGGAAATATTCTTTCTCTGCGGCGTCCCACGTATTGGCTGGCATTTTCCACAGCGTGTCTAGCTCTTCCTTTAGCAGCCCCAGATACAGATTGATGTTGTTCCCTGGTTGTTTCGGCCCTTCAATTAGCATACTCATGTCAATGTACTTCCTCTTCATGCACAACCAGGGGGGAAGGTTGTACATCCACACAAACACAGGCCAGGTGCTATGTGTGCTTCTCTGGCTGCCAAACGGATTGACTCCATCGGTGCTCGCGCCCGGCACGATGTTCCTTGGATCCTTCCCAAATTCTGGGTATTCGAAGTTCAACACTTGCCACTGGCTCGCATCCTTAGGGTGACTCAGCATCTTGTCTTTTTTATTTATCTCCAGATCATTTTCATCATCTTCCCGCTTCTTCTCCTCCCTATCCGCGTGCCAACGCAGGAGCTTTGCTACCTTAGGGTCCGCAAAATATCGCTGCAGACGAGGAGTGATCCGAAAGTACCACACCGATTTTTGAGGAGATTTCTTCCTCTTCTTGTATCGAGTGACGCCGCACACCGGACATATGGTAGACTCTGCATGCTCGTCCCGATAAATGATGCAATTGTTCATGCACACATGGTATTTCACGTGCGGTAAATCCAGAGGACACATGATTTTCTTCGCCTCCTCGAAATTGGTCGGGCACTTGTTCCCCCTGGGAAGACGTTCGTTCCAGAATGACATGTTCTCGTCGAAGCATGTGTTGGTCATTTTGTGTTTTACCTTCATCTCCAGAGCCATGAGAGTTACTTTCAGGCGGGTATCCTCGGGCCTGCATCCTTCATACAATGGAGTAACCGCGTCTATCTCCAGTTGATCCAGCTTGGCTTTCTCTCGGGCGGTAGCTCTTGCGTTATCCATCTGCTTGAGAAGCAGCTCTTGAATATGAGGGTCCTGCACCCAGCCTCCATCATCGTCTACTCCCACATCTTCATCTTCATGATCATGCCCTTCGTCTTGATCTTCCTCATCATCATGTACGACATCTTCTACGTGATGACTGTGTACATCATCACTATCGTGATCATGTCCTGGAGATTCTTCGTCTTCTCGCCGCCCTCGCCACGGTGGTTGTCTTGTTGCCCTTCCTCATTTCTTGCCCAGCCCCCATGGACGACTTCATAGTCATCTTCATCACCTTGCCACCGATAGCCATCCATGAAACCACGCAAGAGCAGGTGGTCCCGCACCTGCCCGGAATCCGGGTCCGCAATAAGGCTCTTCAGCTTGCATCTTCGACACGGACATCTTATCTCCGTCTCGTTCTTTTGAAGCATCTCGGCCTTCGCGGAGCTCAAAAACTATTCACGATGCCTTCGGTCATCGTGCGGACCATGGTCTCCTGCGGGGTAGAGCAAAACGATATTTTAGAACCAAGAAAAAATTTGGCATGACCTTCCCTAAAAATAGGACCAAAAAGAATGCATAGTGCCAAAATTCTCGCTGAAACGGAAATGAATCAACATTCCGGCAAAATATTGGCAATTATCGCATTTCAAATACCGGTACCTGCAAACACAAACATATATGCAACACCACAAACATATGCAACATCACAAACATACATAGATCTAGCTAGGCCACAAAAAGTGCATGTGCACGTTGTTGGAGTGAGCTATAGAGAAAAAAAGTAGATCTACAACATGAAGATAGCTTTCCCCTTACTTACCTATCAAAAAAAAGGTAATTTCACCACTTAATTTTGATGAATCTATGGTGCAAATGAGGTTAGGAGGAGGAGGCAGCCGAAAGCTTGGAGAAGGAGGTGGAGGGAATGAAGTGGGGAAAGTGAGTGGGTAGGTGTGGCTGTCCAAAATATCTTGTTGGGGTCCCAGGTTACTAATGGCGCACCACCTGCAAATGCGCCATTAGTATGTCTGGTTACTAATGGCGCACCTGCAGGCGTTGCGCCATTAGTAGTTTTGCAAAAAAGTAAAAATATATATATATATATATATATACTAACGGCGCACCGAGTCAAAGTGCACCATTACTAGTTTAAACTAGTAATGGCGCACTGTGTGAAGGTGTGCCATTAGTAGTTTTGCAAAAAAAAAAGAATAAAAAAAAGAATATAGTACTGGCGCACTGTCTGTCTGGTGCGCCATTACTAGTTCTAACTAGTAATTGCGCACTTCGCTCTAATGCGCCATTAGTATGTATGGAAAAATGGAAAAAAATTATTACTAGTGCCGCACCGTGTGTCTGGTGCGCCATTAGTGTCTTCCACACTAATCGCTCATCAACAAACGGTGCGCCATTAGTATATAGTAGTGGCGCACTACCTGGCAGGTGCGCCATTAGAACCCATCCCATCTATAGCCCTTTTACTAGTAGTGTGCGGTCATGGCAACGTTGGAGATGCCCTTTGCTCAAATGTGATCCCCGCATGTCATTGAAAAAGCAAGACGACCCGGCATGGTCTCAGGTCTAGAGGATGCAGTTGGCCGCGCTACACCACTCCGCGGATGCGTCGCGGAGCCCCGTGCATCCTCGATGAGCCGGGTGTTGGGGTGTGTTTGGATTGTGGCCACAGTGCACCTTACCAAAATTTTGGTCATGACCCAAAGATTGGTCTTTTTTTGGATGGTTGCCATTTTTTTGGCATGCCAATGAACTCTAGCCAACTCTAGTTCATTTTTCTTGCCAATGTCGGCCAAATCATGGGCAACCAATACCTTAACCAAAATTTTGGTCATGACCCAAAGATTGGTCTTTGTTTGGATGGTTGCCATTTCTTTGGCATGCCAATGAACACTAGCCAACTCTAGTTCATTTTTCTTGCCAATGTCGGCCAAATCATGGGCAACCAATACCTCAACCGAAACTTTGGCTACCCAATGCTTTGATGGGCCAACCTTGGGCACAAACCAAAGATACCGTTGGTCGTGCCACAACACTAACGCCACCGTCGGCACACTGAAACCGACCGTGTCTAGCAACGATATGAGCGTGTCGCTCACCGCGGTCGCCGTGTCCAGAGGCGGTGCAGGAGCTGCTCCTCGTTGTTGGCCCCAACGACCCACATGAACGGTTGTTGGTGGCGAGGAGGTCGTGGGCCAGCCCCTCCATTGGACTAGTCTGCGCTACGTCGTCCTGACGGGTGTGCCCCACCCTAGTCCTCTTTCAATAGATCTCTGGACCCCGAGATGAAATCGAGAGGGAACAAGTGGGGGCACGTGATACCTAAGGAGGATTCAAAATTTTGAACCAGTGATCATATCATCCACAAATTATATATAAAGGGTATTCAATGTTCGTTTCGTTTTTGAACATACAATATACTCCCTCCTATCCTTTCTACTTTACATATAAGTTTTATGTGTAATAAAGTATCTCTACTATGATCAAAAAGGTATCAACATTTAACAACGCCCAATCAATATTGTTAGATTCGTAAGTACTCCTAGGTTTGTACTCGAGATGGTTTCCAATTTGACTATTGGCAAGATTAATAGTACTCCCTCCGTCTACGTGAGTAAGTCATCTTAGGCTGATCATAGTGGGGAGTAACATATACTAGTATCATGCATATGATACTAGTGTATGATACTACATCCATAGTGCATAGTATCATAAAGTAGTATCATAGGTGGTTTCATTTATTGCCATGCATGACAGATAGTAGCATAACATTTATTATGTTATGGTATCTACCTATGTTACTATGACCCTCTCTCTCTTCTTTAATTTCCTGCGACGTAAGCATGTTTGCGAGTCCCAAGTATATGATACTAGTTATGTTACCCCCACTATGGCCAGCCTTAGGCTGTGCACCATGAGCAAGGAGGAGGGGAAAACGAGAGACATTAATGTTTATTTGCTAATTAATAGTATTGCATGCAATGAACTAACCACTGCATGTCATGTTTGACAGTCTCAGGTCATTAAAAGCATGCACACCCTCATCTCTTATTGGTTGGTATGTCAAGAAACAAGAAACGAGGTAGAAGTTAATGCACCGCGCCTACGTGTTTTGGGATTATTTGGTTTTCGTAAGATGACTTACACACCTAGACAGAGGGAGTACATGAAATGTATAATGTGAAAATTATATCATTGGAAACTCCATTCACATACGAAATTAACCGTATGCTTTGTGTAAGTTGCATGTCATATATTATTACTCTAACATTTGGTCAAAGTTAGCCTCGAAAAATGCATTAGACCCTGTATGCTTTGTGTAAGTTGCATGTCATATATTATTACTCTAACATTTGTGTAAGTTGCATGTCATATATTATTCATCTAACATTTGGTCAAAGTAGTATAGTGGAAGTCGATCCTCTGACGTAGGTATCCCTGCCTTACCCTCCCTTTCGGTCACTTAATGGCGGACCCCATGCTTGCTAGGCCCCGCATGTCAGTTACTCAATGGGTTCGGCCACGTTAGGGGATCCTCATCCGTAGTATACTCCCTCTGTTTTTATTTACTCCGCATAAAACGGAGGGAGTGGTGGTATAATAAATGACGCGGGCGGGAGAGGGGGAGGGACATCGGTTTGCTCTCAACTACGGTCCCACAAGCGAGCGAAAATGCAAGACGAAGCGCGTTCCATTTGGTGAGCGACATGGAGGGTCCAGCGTGCCGAGCTGCAACGCGAACGCGACAAGAGCGATGTACTGTAAAAACCGATTGACTGGTTGTCACCGGAACCACTATTCACACCAGAACCTTCGCTGCTCGGCCTACGCTAGCCACTGCCCTAAAACTACACCAAATCTCCAGCCCATTACCCCACCTTTCGATCCTCTAGCCCGCATCAAGCGCCCCTAGATGACCACAAGATCACTTACTACAAGATGCTGACGCCGGAGCGCCGCGCAGAAATTGTGGCGGCGGTCGGCGCCACAGACCTCCGTTCCCAAGCTCGCTTTGCGGCGGGCCAATCCCCGAGTTCTCTGGAGCCAAGCTACAAGGAGGAGGAAGCCGATCCAATGTTCACTGCGGAGGTCACGGCGCAGAAGGCCCCCGATGGGTATGAGACGATGGACATCGACTTCATGCTGGCGTCTGAGTCCCCCATGGTGTAGGCAGACCAGTGGTTCAACATGGCAATACTAAAGGAGGACCGAGAGGCAGAGGCTCAACTCCACGCGGAGCGCACGTATGCCGCTGCCATCGAGGCTCTCCTGCAGGCGGAACCAGATGTCGTGGATGTGAACCAGGCAGCGGAGGCTCAACTTGAGGCGGATCGCGCGGACGCCGCTGCCATCGAGGCCCTCCTGCAGGTGGAACCGAACGTCCTGGATATGAAGCGGGCGGCAGAGGCTCAACTCGACGCAGAGCATGCAGATGCCACTCTCATCGACGCCCTCCTACAGGCAGAACCGGACGTCCTGGACTTGAACAGGGCGGCGGAGGCTCGACTCGACACGGAGCACGCAGATGCCGCTACCATCGAGGCCCTCGGGCAGGCAGAACCGGATGTCCTCGACTTGAACCGGGCTGTGCTCTTGTTCGTGCAGAGCGCCCGCATGCTCCGCTTGAACGAGTAGCTGGAGGCCGAGGACAACCACGGTGCGGAGACACACGTCGACAGTGATGGCTGGTTCGCGCCGGCAGCCAAAGACCACGAGGCCGTCTCTTTCCGCTAGCAGTGATAGTTTTTCTTTATGTTGTTGTTTTTATTGGATCTTTTGCTGTGTAAAAACATACTATATTTGTTATGCAAGTCGCCTGAGTTGGGTCAGTCTACCATTTCAGGCGGTTGGATGAATATCCTATGTCTCCTAACCCTTTTTTCCTTCTTCCTCACCTCTTCTTCTTCCCCAACAGACCACCGCACGGGCCGTACGGATGCTCCCCAACATGCGGTTTGATAAACATACTCTATGAACGAAAATTATGTGTCAGCGATAGGATGGCTGAGTTTGGTTTGTTCACATGCGACAGCACGTGTCACTGAGGGTGCGTTCCCTTGGTTGGGTTTGCGGCGTGCAGGAGCGACTGTGTGAGGGTGCGGTGCAACCACGGCGTGCAGGAGCGACCATGTGAGGGTGCGGTGTGACCGCGACAGCCGTGCGCAAGTGTGCCTCCTTCTCATTTTGTAAACTTTAGGCAAGCTTGGCAAAAATGTGTGGCGAAGTTTGGCAATGCAAGGCCTAGAGCCAAACAGGATAAGTACGTATGTACTAGGAGTACTGGTGTTAAAAAAGAAAGGCGAGGTTTTCCTTCGCGGGATTTAATCGATACAAATCCTCGTTTCACGTGTCAATTAATGCATATTTTTTTCTCGAAAGACCAAAGAGCTAACCATCTCACTCCTCATCGATTGATTAATGCAGCGCCATGCAAACCAACCTTCTCACTTCCGCATGCATGCAGGGGATATTAATGTCCTTGGTTGCTAACCCCATCAATTTTTCCTCGATTAGTGTTAGTGGCCCTTTGCAAATTGTAATTTTGATATACTGGCCTTGTGTACATAAAAATGGAGGTAGTAACTATATTTGACTTCCTTCCCCATTGCGGTGACGTCGACGATTTTCTTTTGTGGTTTGACGAAGTGCGTTCGACGGAGAACACCATTGAGGGAGACCACGGTAAGTCGTTCGCAAGTGCCGCGTGCAAGCCGAGACAACCGCCTTATTTGCATCCAGGAAGTCCTTTACTATTACTACTACTAGGAGTACTAGTGCGGTGAGATGGTTTCTCGAAGAAGACGATGGAGAAGCAGAGTCAGCGAAGAGTGAAATGATGGTTGCTTCGTCCGTGCTTTGTGATTTGACGCCTCACTACTTTGTGATTTGTGATAGAAGGGACAGGGGAGTAGACTCTGTGCTCTATACTGTACTACATGCGTCCAAGCATGGGAGAAAGAGGAGAGACGTTGCATTTTTCTATTCCTTCAATCAATCAAACAGGGAGCTTCGGTTCCATCTTTTTGGCTTTGGCAACACCGTACACAATGGTTCCCACGATGCCAAAAGCTATTTTCACATTTGGCTACACATTTTGGATGCCTTAACCGTACCACTTGGTTTTGCTCCTGTGTGCTATCTATAAAAATCTCAATTATATTAATCTAAAAAATTATAGAATCAAGATTAGTAAAAAGGAGGTGATTTTGCCGCGCGGATGGCGGGGGAGGTTTCTTATTTTCGGAGGACGTTGTCCTGGCGGTTTGCTAACGTGCGGTCCCACGTGTCAGTGCTTTACTAAGCCTATTCGCGTCCCACATGAGGCAGAACAAAGGCAGAAGCAACACGTGGTTAAGTTGAAGAAGATGAGGGAGAAGCGGATTCAGCAACGAGTGAAATGATTGTTGCTTCGTCCCTCCAACTACTTTTTTTAGCATTATTACTTTGTCCCTCCAACTTAATTGCGGGAAAGGTGCAGCTTTGTGATTTGACGCCTCATTGCTCATTACTACGCCGGCACCATGAATGGGGTGCTTCACCCCGGCTGCTCTGCACTGTATTCCGGTATGGCACATGGACCCGGTAGCTTGATGTCCCACATGTCGGCGAAAGGGACTAGAAGAGTTACGAAAGCGATCCCTCCACTCTTACGATGGAGGAGTAGACGACACGACGACCCAGTGAACTGTCACTTGTACTATATAGTACTATAGTTTTGTTGTTTCGCACGATCCATCGATACAAACCCGATTAAACAGGAAAGGGCGGGATTTTTCCCGCGCAGTAGATGATACTGGCCATACATTTGAATGGAAATTTTAATGTATGCAAACTGAATAATTATAAGTAACAATATGATATCTAGTAAAACTAAAAACACATATGATTTATTGTGTTAGAGTGTAGTAGTAGTGCTGTATTGCATAGTTGTTAGATGTAACATGCGAGAACGTGTAGAGATGTAGTTTTGGAGGGCCTACAGAGAGAAAAGTGTAATACGGTCACCGAACTTCAGAATAAGCTGATTACGGTCACTATATATGTTTTGCGGTGATTATCCGGTCACTTGCTCACATTTCAGCATCGGATTGCACTCTGTTGACCGGCCAAATAGTCTGCGTGGCACCATGTTGACTAGTTAAATTGACCATGTTCCTTGTGGGTCCCACCTATTAGTTTGCATAGGGAAAAGGTCAGATAAACACAAATTTACGCAGGAGCGACAAGGCTCCAACCCGTGCGTGAGAATCACCTCGTTGTGTATGTGTCTGTCATGGCCTGATGTGTGTGCATGCACGTGTAGGTTGAGCACTTGAGCGTGAGAGTGTGTGTTGTTCGTGTGGTGTACTGGTTTGTGCATGCATGCATGCGTGTGTGCGTGTGAGTTTTGCGTGCGTGCATGGCTGCGTGTGTATGTGTGATTGTTGCGTGCGTGCGTGGGTGCATGTGTTAGTGTGAGTGTTGCGTGGATGCAGTTCGTGTGCATGCGTGCGTGTGTGTATAATCACCACACCAGCTCCTGTGTGTTAAAACAGATGGCTCATCATACCAATACAAGGCCACCTTGTCTGTTGTGCCTGTGGTCATGACTTCGAACCACCATCAAAATATTTTTTTGCCGTTTGCTTTCATTCTTACTAGCAAGATGCCCGTGCGTTGCACGTAACATCAAGATGCATTTGTATGTCTTGTTTATCTTGTGAGAGAAGGATGAACGAGGGAAGGCCTTATTTGCAAATGTGGAGAGGTGTGTGGGTACCTTTTTGCAAAATTGCCATAGTTTCTTTCCTATTCGTCAGATATAAATCGGACGGCCTATATTGCAGGATGGCAGACACACCATCATCACCAACTCTGTTTTTTATAAGAGAGTATTTTATGTATTTTATAAGAGCGTAGATGTAGAGTAGATACAAGTCGACAGGTGGGCACGATGGTAGTGAGATAATGTGATGCAACACTGGAGGTGCCACGTGGAGCGTTTAACTGGTCAACTAGTCATGTCATGAGCAAATACAGAGTTGTACGGTGAGCCCGTGACTGTATAATAACCACTAAACGTAAACGGTGACCGTAGTGAGTTGATTATGAAGTCCAATGTATGTATCGTGCTTTCGATTCAAATACAATGATCGTCATTGCATATATCGCGAGAGAAAGATGAAACATGCGTGAATTTTCTGGGAGCTTACTTTTAGAGGACCTGGAGATAGTTTTGTGTGCATACATGAAAGGGGCGTACAGGGGGAGGTATGCGATGGAGAGAGAGATGCTCTTCGTTTCTCTTTATTATGACTAACTTTGTATATAGTATAAAAATATACAAATTCACAGTGCGGAATAAATATCATTGTGGGCACCATAGAATGCAAATTAGCGTTCGTACTCCTCCATATAACTTTGTAATGTTGTATATATGTAGAAACTCTAAAACAATTTTTTGGCCACACTTTATTCAAAATGAATGTTGTATGCGAAATAAACGTGAAGAGAGGGCTTTTTAGATCAATGGGGTACGTGATGTAACATGTGTGAATGTGTAGTTGATGCATTTGGCGGTGCCTAGAGAGGTATGTGTGTGTATTACTTATTCGAGAGAGGCATGGATAGAGGGGCCGATGGGGGGCGTGGGAGAGATAGCACGAGAAATGAGAGTGGTCTAAAGAGAGAGAGAGAGAGATGAATATGACATCACGACAAGAGATTCCATTCTCTTGAGTGTGTATATGCAAGGGGGGAGGAATAGAGGCACCAGGAGAAATTTTCTGTGTGTGTGGTGTTTGTGTTGGTATTTGTGGGTGTGAGAAGATAATGAGATGTGGGGGCAGAGGGTGTGTCACCGCGTGAGGTACGGTTGGTCAAGGTGAGGCCCTTCGTTCGGTTCCGTCCTGCGCCACATTGGTCGGCCCATGAAACATTTAGGAAGACCCATGGATGACTAGTCGTACAAGACAAAGGTAGCAGAATTGTGAAGGACTCTGTGTCCACTGACAAAGCCGGCTAGGATTTGTAACCCTAGGTTGTCGGACTAAGGTAACCCCTTTATCTCTGATATTACTATTCATCCAACCTAACTTTAAGGGGCATCCTACAAAATTCTCTGCTAGAATCATACTCGTCGATTAGGAAGAGATGTGTGAGACAATGCGTGAGAGACAGGCGTAAAGATAATGTGCATACATGAGACACGCAGGCAGGTCCATGTATATAGAAAGGGTCGATGAGGATTGTGCGTGTGTATGTTTGCGAGAGGAAGAGTGCTTGTGATAAAGGTTAGTGAAAACAGTTGTAAATGGTTATGAGAGGGAGGGAGGGTTATATCTAGAGCATGTGTGTGGGAAAGACACCTCGGGGAAGTGTGTGTGAGCATGTGTGAGAGACCACCGATGGAGAGTGAAACTACACGTAAAAGACTGCTCTACACATTGATTAAAGATATAAATTGTATCCAAATATTCGGATGGGATCATGATATTTGCAATTCGTGTAAGGAGCGGCCATTGATCCATCAGACATCTAGATTCTATCGAATTTGAGCATGTATATGTTATTACTCGACACAATTTATCCACATAGTTAGTATTTTGAACTCCAAGCAATGCATCGCTTTAGCAATCGAATATAAACATGAGTGTAGTTCATGTTGTGTGTGTAAAGCACATTATACATACGAAAGTTACACAATGGACATTATAAATTGCTACCTATGAACTAGCATACATTTGCATTCAACTTAAGGTGGTTTAAAAAAATCGAATTCAACATGAAGTCCATTCAATTATTTGAATTTGATATCATGGCATTTGTAAACCATACCTAAATTATGGGGGCACCAATCTTTGCTCTGATTTTGTACGTAATAGCATATGTAGTCGTGTACAAAATAGATTCGAATTTAGCTCCTCCATTCCAAAATAATCATAGTTATAGGATTTTCAAGTGTCAAAATTTCAAAAAGAAGCGGATAATTTAATGAGGTTTTCAAACATACAAGGTCAAATATAACATTGCCTATTTAGGTCAATCCTCATAGTTCAAGAGTACTCTAAACGTGAATGCTTGTGTTTCAAAATTTCGAACGAAGTGCCAAAAGAGCCTCTACTCGCCCGAAACCGCGTGAGACCAATGTTTGGTGGTAAAAGGAAATTACTTTTATAATAACTCCGACCCGTGAAACCTACCAGTCCAACATCCAAAGGTCTAAACCGGGGTAGGTTTGTAGCTTCATCTAGACGCCACGCAACCGCCTTCGAAAAACATTCATACACAATGGCCGCCTAAGCACACATGCGCGCCGCCGAAATCGCCCCCGCCCACTATTTGGGACACCTGGGATTACCATCCTACCCCCGACCCGTAGTAGGTCCGAAATTTAAGAGGGGGGCAAAGTTTGTACTTTCCCCAAATTTCAAACAAGCGCGTCCCATCTTCTGTTCAAAAAAGCCAAAAACAAGTGCGTCCTAGACTGAAACATGGTTCCCCCCACCCGTCCGATTCCGCATTCATACTCCATGGGCGCCAAAACTACCTCTCCACCAGCCGCGAAACCCCGGCGTCCTCCATCCGCCACCCCATCCCACCCATCAACCGCCGCCCTCCTCCATCACGCCGGAGCCGATACCCCGACGTCGTCGTCCACGGCAACCTCAACCGCAATGCCCTCCACGGCTAGTAGTTGAAGCCGAGGCCGAGCCGTCCGTACCAGAGCCAGCTCAACCACGCTGTCCTGCCCCTCACCGCTGCCGCTCCAACTTTGCCACCCTCCACCACACCAGAGTTGTTCCTGCTATGTCGTCCTTCGCCGCCTCAGATCTGCTTCCCCTCCACCGACATACGGCCACGACAACACAGTCAACAATTTGGCCATGGGTTCGTCCAAGCCTGCACCCTCCAAAACATCGGTTTCCCCGGTAAAAAGAAGAAGATCGGCGCGACATGTGGAGGTGACCACACCGGCAACCAAAGAAGGTACTCCTATTCCCTTATTCATGCAAATCTTACGTCTCTGCTTGCACGGTATTCATCCCACAGAAGACACTAGTTGACTGCTTCTTCTTGATACTAGATGTTCCTAGTAACTCGCGATGCACAAGGTTTCTCCTCATATACTATTTCACCTTAGCTAGAGGTCCGTCGCCCCCCTGAATTTCAATTTCTGGCTAGTTGATTCCCAATTAACGGAAGCATTCCCCAGTGTAACAGGCGCTAGTACGACTATTACACCGGGGAACCAGCTCCTTGGTGTTTATCTTAGGGGCGTGTGCAGCCTAGAGCTACTGGCGCATGATCTGGAGGTCGGCCAGGATTAAAGGGATGGCCTGGGGGCGCTGCCAAGCACGGCGGTGGTGTGAGGTCGATGGGAGGGCGGGGCGGCAGAGGCAGGGGTCTGGGCCGGTGGTCGCTGGCGGTTCGAGAAAGATCGTCAACAGTGACTGGAGGGAGGTAGACGAACGCCATCTGCCCGTTCCTTATAGATCGGACGGTTCATTAAAAAATCGACTAACCTATTTATTTTCAGTCGACTGTTATCTTAGATATAACCACATGTGGTGGTGTGCTGGAGGAGTACCTGCATTTCCTGTGCTCATATATTACAAAATCATACGGAGTATAATATAATTTTGTTTGCCATGCAATGTTGTAGAGCTATCATATGTCTCCTGTCATTTATTTTTCAGCCACCTGCTATCTGCTACTTTTACAATGCACTAGTTCTGCACACACTTCACCCATACTCTCACTATTGTGTTTTTCTGCAAGGGTATTTCAGAGTCTGCCTCGAGAGAAGCAAAAAAGAAAAGAGACAAGTCGTGCCAGCTTTCTACGTGGCTAGGCACGGCATGTTACAACGCTATAAAGGGTGCAGTGTCAGCAGATGGAGATGGTAAACATTGCTCTAGAGTTGATGACTGTCGGTGTCAAAACCGGCAGATCTCGGGTAGGGGGTCCCAAACTGTGCGTCTAGGCGGATGGTAACAGGAGACAAGGGACATGATGTTTTTACCCAGGTTCGGGCCCTCTCGATGGAGGTAAAACCCTACTCCTGCTTGATTAATATTGATGATATGGGTAGTACAAGAGTGGATCTACCACGAGATCAGAGAGGCTAAATCCTAGAAGCTAGCCTATGGTATGATTGTTGTTCGTCCTACGGACTAAAACCCTCCGGTTTATATAGGCACCGAATAGGGTTAGGGTTACATAGAGTCGGTTACAATGGTAGGAGATCTACATATCCGTATTGCCAAGCTTGCCTTCCACGCCAAGGAAAGTCCCATCCGGACACGGGACGAAGTCTTCAATCTTGTATCTTCATAGTCGAAGAGTCCGGCCAAAGGTGATAGTTCGTCTATCCGGACACCCCCTAATCCAGGACACCCTCAGTAGCTCCTGAACCAGGCTTCAATGACGACGAGTCCGGCGCGCATATTGTCTTCGGCATAGCATGGCGGGTTCCTCCTCCGAATACTTCATATAAGATTTTGAACACAAGGATAGTGTCCGGCTCTGCAAAATAAGTTCCACATACCACCGTAGAGAGAATAATATTTAGACAAATTCAATCTGCTGACGTATTCCGTGGCGTGACATCACACCACGGCCAAGCCTTTACTCGATTCGTTTTTACTATCCCACCTCAGCGCGTTTAGCGAGGCAGTTTCCTTGGCACATCTTTTCAAAGCACATATCGTGTCCCCTTATTCCGGGATTCTCATCAATACGGGCGTGGGTAACCCAACCGCGCCATTGATTATGGCGCTTGGGAGATAAGCGAGTTTTACCAGGCTGGTGGGGACGCATAGCTTTGTCCGTTCATATAAGGGGATCAGGATCCACCTTTTTACCTACGCCTTCTTCCTCCTTTGCTCATCCATTTCCGCGCACTCGAGCTCCAGCGCCCAAGTCCGCACATCTCACCTCAACCTTCCCCAGCCATGTCCGGAGCGAGAGGCAAGTGGATGGCCTCCTTTGTCACGGAGGGCTACATCAAAAAGCTGCGGAAGGCCGGATACTTGTCCAGCAACATCGCACATCGGCTCCCTGACAAGGGGCAGCTTATCCCCACCCCTAGGCCCCATGAGAGGGTGGTGTTCCTCACCCACTTCCTCCGCGGACTAGGTTTTCCACTTCACCCATTTGTCCGGGGGTCATGTTCTACTACGGCCTAGATTTCCACGATCTGGCCCCGAATTTCATCCTCAACATCTCGGCGTTCATCGTCATGTGCGAGGCCTTCCTCTGCATCCAGCCCCACTTCGGCTTATGGTTGAAGACCTTCAATGTCAAGCCAAAGGTGGTGGGCGGCCGTCAAGCGGAGTGTGGAGGTGCCATGGTGGGCAAGATGGCCAACGTCCTATGGTCGAGGGCTCCTTCGTGTAGACCATAAAGTGGTGGCAATCGGGGTGGCTCTACATCACCGAGCCGCGTGACCCTAAATGGGTGGCGGCCCCCGAATTCCGATCTGGCTTCCCTACGCGGCTCACCTCCTGGAAGGAGACGGGCCTGACGTGGGTTAATTCGGAAGAGCTAACCGGACTCCAAACCTGCGTCCAAAACCTGGTGAACAAGAAGCTCAAGCTTGTCAACATAGTCCAGGTCATGCTCATCCGCCGGATCCTCCCATGCCAACAACGGGCCTTCAGATTGTGGGAGTTTGATCCGGCACAGCACCAACCTTGAGCAGGCTCTTCGACACTATGTACGAAGATGCCTGGAAGGTGCTGTTCAAGGGCACCGAGGCTCCTGCATCCGCTACCGAAGATAGCGGATTCAGCTCGCAGCGTTAAGCCAGTGAGGTAAGCTACTTTACCCTTTACGGGATTCTTGTTTTCCATAGTTTGACTCTATGCGGGGCCTAAACTCCCTTGCCTTTGACAGGATTGGCAGAGGACGTCCAGGCAAATTGACTGTCCGGCTCCCTTGCCAGAAGACCCAGCGGACGCCCGATTGACGGAGCTGCTAGTTCCGGCACCTCACGTGGTGCCGGAGAAGAAGGCCAAGAAGAAGGCCACGCGAACTCGAAGGAGTTCCCAGCGCCAGGTGTTGTCGGACTCATCGTCCGATGACTCCGAGGCGGACTCCTCCCGCGAAGACGAGGAGGAGGAAAAAGAGGCCTCTCCCCCAGCGTGGGGAGAGAAGAAAAGGAAGGCCGCCCCAACTGGGGAGGCCAGAGGGTCCAAGAAGGGAAGGACCCTTCCTCCGGACTGCTCCACCAACGCCGACGACGGCGAAGAAGAGTGGCCACCGAGGGCTAAGCCCCTGGCGACATCGTAAGTGTCCGGATACCAGAATAACTCATGGCGTTTCGTTTGTCATACAGAATCTCCTAACGCCGAATATAACCCTGCAGCCTGCCTAAGGACGGGCTCCACGCTTCAACGAGCGGCTCCCTGGATTCATCGGACGTGAATAGCACCTCACTTCCGGCTGCCTCCTCTCCTCGTGCTGCGGATCACGCCGAGGTGGGGTCCCAAAAGGGGCCCAGCCAGGAGGAGGTGGTCCAGGAGGCGCCACAAGGCAACCTCCCGGACTCCAGGCGCAAGGGGTATAAAACCCGAAAGGGCTCTAAGTCCGGCCCTGGGCCGGACTCTGCGCCGGAACCTTCAGTGGTTCCGGAGTCTGGCAGGCGGCCCCTTCGTTAGAAGGGCGAGACTGCGACACCGGTGACCTCCATCCAACCGGAGGCACCGGATAATTTGCTAGAGGCGCTTAACGGCGCCTCCATCAACGAGGAGCACCGCACTGTTATGAGTGTGGTGATCCAGAAAGTTCAGTCCGCCAAGAGCGGGCTGACTGAAGCCTGTGCCAGCCTTCTAACAGGCTTTGAGGTATGTATTTAAGATATGTAAAAATATTACCACATAGACAGTAGCCCCTGATGCTCAGTTTGGTGTTCGGAAAGAAAAGCCGAACTAAGGAGCTAAAAAGATGTATGCAGGAGTCTAACATAAGTATGTCAATATGGGGAATGCAGGCTGCGCTGCTGACCTCTGCCGCACTGACTGCGGAGGTTAATGCATTGAAGCAGAGCCTCGAGCGGTCCGAGAACGAGCTCGGCCTTGCCAAAAAGTAGCTCGAGGACAAGGAAGGTAAGTAATACCTTATGGAAGTATATAAAAGATGTGGTTGCAAAAAATGACAGGAATAACGTGAGTATTGCAGGGGCCACGAACGAGGTGGTGACCCTGAAGGAAGCAGTGTCCAAGGCCGAAAGCAATGCGGCCGCGGAGCGCACCCAGCGAGAGAAGCAGGAGGCGCGGGTGGCAGAGGTGCGGCAAGAGCTCCAGGCTCTCGTGGAAAAACACGAGAGTTTGGAGCGTGACTCAAAGACTCGAGAGTCCGAGCTCGCCTCGGCCCTTGAGAGCGCCAAAGCCACTAAGGCCGAAGCCCAAAAAGCCCGACAGGAAATTGAAGCGATGAAGAAGATAGCGGCGGGTAAGGCATTCTTTATGTAAAGAAGGTACGTGAAAGTGAATTACTTGTTACTTACCCGAATCCAGAGCTCTCCAGGAGCATTCGCAGATCTGCCCCGCAGTGTGTCCGATGCTGCCACGTTCTACCAAGCTGAGGAGGGGAGCTCGACGGAGAAGGTGTTCTGGTCTCAGTATGCTGAGGCTGGACACCCGGTGCCCTTGAGCGACCAGCTGAAGCAGCTGGTCGAGCTCCATAAGGTGGCCGAACAGGCCATGAAGGGCCTCATAGTTCGGCTGTGGCCTAAGGAAGCCATGCCTGGGAGCTACTTCAGGCTGGTGAGGCGGCTGGTGGACGTCTGTCCATGGATTGAAGTCGTCAAGCACTCCGTCTGCATCGATGGTGCCCGTAGGGCCCCTGCCCGTGCTAAAGTGCACTAGGGCAAGATGGACACTGAGAAGCTTGTGACGGACAGAGATGTATCGCAAGCCCGAGATGTATTATGAGGGCGTCCTGAAGGGTGCCCGCCTTATAGCGGGTGAATGCTCCAAAGATGTAATTTCGAGTAAACTCGCATTTGTTATCGTGTACGCTGAAAACTTGTTCATATGCGCTAAGCAACGCTTGTGAATTTAAAATATTACCTTCTGTGCGGCCGTTTATAAAACTTGAGAGATGGCGAGTCGTCGGCTTCTGCCCCCATGCCACGAGTGCTGGGGTGTTCGGGATAAACTTGAGCGCTCTTTTTCCCATTCTTGTGTCCTTCGAGGGAGGCGGTCAACGCAACGAACGAGGCAACCAGACTATAATGCTTGAACACTCTCACTTAGCCATAGAATTCTATAATTTTAAATTTCGGCGAAGCCCCTAGTATTCAGAAGACCGAGTTCGGGGTGCTATCCACGTCTGGGCCGGACAAAGCGGACACCTCGCTCTAAGCGGCATAAGTCTTTAGGGACTCAAAAACCTCTCGAACAGCGACCGGCTCTCGTCCTATCATGATGGTCAGTTTTAGCTTTCTCCACTGAGGTGCTTAACCCAGCTCAACCGGGCCACAATCGCAGTGGTTCTCCCAGCGCTACCTTAGCCGATATAACAGAACGTAAGGTACCAAAACATGGGAGTCGGGCAAACCCAAATATTGACCCAAGACATGATTCGGAGCCGATGCATATAATGCTATAAGTTCGGGGTGCCGCACTTGTGAAAGTGTTCGGCCTTATCACACCATATTTTGGGGTACTTAAGCCCCTGGTGTATTTGGCCGTACCAAAGTGTATGGGTGCAACATGTCATAAGTGAACATATATAGATAAAAAAAGGAATGCAATAATAGGCAGAAGCTATGCATTGTTTATTCAAAAAGGCTGCGGTAAAAGCAGAACGATACAAATAGTGTGATAAGCAATGGACGGGACTATTTGACATGTCCCCCTCCAGGGGCGAGCTGCGGGATGATATGTGAAACAAGTATACTGCTCGTTATAGAGACCACATGGACACTAGACGTAGCTTTCTGCTTCCCTGGTTGTTGCAACGTGTGTTCGGCGATTCTACTGCCGGACAGGGCTTCTTGAGAACGGATTCCTGAAAGTAAGAAAAAAAAGAATGACACAACCGGGAGCCCCTGGTGCGGTTGACCCGCATTCTGGGCCTGCCGTGGTCGTGCCCCTCTCCCTATGCCCATGGTATTTCCAGAGCGTAATTATGTACGCGTAGTACTCGTTTCGCAATTTCGCAAGGGCTGGGGTTGGGGCCGCATTGCTACGCATGCTCGGAACGTGCCAGGTGGTCTTGTTGTAGGTTACTCCGGGCGCGCTTGACGGTGTCCGGACATTGAATAGCCGGACTCGAGAATTGCCTTGAGAGGCTGCTTTTTACTTCCACCGCGAGGGCCACCGTATGCTCCTCTATTCGGAGAGAGCGTTCGGTGTTTCTATTGACTGTAATGACTCCTCGAGGGCCTAGCATCTTGAGCTTGAGGTATGCATAGTGCGGCACCGCATTGAACTTTGCAAATGCGGTTCGTCCGAGCAGTGCGTGATAGCCGCTGCGGAACGGGACTATGTCGAAGATTAATTCCTCGCGTCGGAAGTTCTCCGAGGATCCGAAGACCACTTCAAGTGTAACTGAGCCTGTATAGTTGGCCTCTACACCTGGTATGGCGCCTTTAAAGGTCGTTTTTGTGGGTTTAATCCTTGAGGGGTCTATGCCCATTTGGCGCATTGTATCCTGATAAACCAGGTTCAGGCTACTGCCGCCGTCCATCAGGACTCTGGTGAGGTGAAATCCGTCAATGATTTGGTCTAGAACCAATGCGGCAAATCCTCCATGGCGGATGCTAGTGGGGCGGTCCCTTTGATCAAAAGTGATCAGGCAGGAGGACCACGGATTGAATTTTGGGGCGACTGGCTCCATCGCATATACGTCCCTTAGTGCACACTTCCGCTCCCTTTTGGGTATGTGGGTAGCGTATATCATGTTAATAGTCCGCACTTGCGGGGGGAAGCCCTTCTGTCCTCTATTGTTCGGCGGCCGGGGCTCCTCCTCGTCATCGCTATGCAGCCCCTTGTCATTGTTTTCGGCATTTAACTTGCCTGCCTGCTTGAACACCCAACAATCCCTGTTGGTGTGGTTGGCTGGTTTTTCGGGGGTGCCATGTATCTGGCATGAGCGATCGAGTATTCGGTCCAAATTGGACAGGACCGGAGTATTTCTTTTAAATGGCTTTTTCCGCTGACCGGGTTTAGAGCCTCTGAATCCGGCATTAACTGCCGTATCCTCAGTATTATCGCCATTAATGTGGCGCTTGTGCTTGTTGCGATGCGACCTGCCGTTGCTGTCCTTGGTTTCCGAATTACCAGGGCTCTTGGTCATGTTGTAACTACGAGCTAGCCAGCTATCCTCTCCCGTGCAAAAGCGGGTCATGAGTGTTGTGAGGGCTGCCATGGATTTCGGCTTTTCCTGTCCTAGGTGCCGGGCAAGCCACTCGTCGCGGATGTTATGTTTGAAGGCTGCAAGGGCCTCTGCATCCGGACAGTCGACGATTTGAGTTTTCTTGGTTAGGAACCGTGTCCAGAATTGTCTGGCTGATTACTCTGGCTGCTGAATTCTGTGGCTTAGGTCATCAGTGCCTGGTGGTCACACATAGGTGCCCTGGAAGTTGTCGAGGAATGCGGCTTCTAGGTCTTCCCAACAACCAATTGACTCCGCTAGCAAGCTGTTAAGCCAATGCCGAGCTGGTCCTTTAAGCTTGAGTGGGAGGTATTTGATGGTGTGTAGATCATCACCGCGGGCCATGTGGATATGAAGGAGGTAGTCCTCGATCCATACCGCAGGATCTGTTCTGCCGTCGTACGATTTGATGTTTACGAGTTTGAAACCCTCGGGTATTTGATGATCCATTACTTCATCTGTGAAGCATAGTGGGTGTGCAGCGCCCCTGTACTGGGCTATATCACGACGTAGCTCAAATGAGCTTTGTCTGCTGTGTTTGGCTCGACCAGATTTGCTATATCCGGCATGACGGTTATCGTCACGTGTAGTGAGGCGCCCATGTGATCCATAGATTGATCTTGTTTGCCTTGCCTTGTCCTCCAATATATCTCGCAGGTCTGGCGCATTTCCCCGTGCCTTGGTACTTTTTGAGCGGCGCCGGGGTGCGGCTTGAGTGGAGGGCCGAGAGGCCTCTCTGTCGCGGCCACGAGGTGGCCGGTCGGCCGTATCATGCACTGGTGATGTAGGTTTAGGTGCTTCCTCCTCTAATCGGGGTAGCAGCCTGCGTTTTGGGTAGCTCTTGGAGGGGCGTTCGAGTTCATACTGTTCGGCCACAAGGACTTCAGTCCATCTGTCAGCTAGCAAGTCTTGGTCAGCTCTAAGCTGTTGCTGCTTTTTCTTGAGGCTACTTGCCGTGTCCATAAGCCTTCGTTTGAAACGCTCTTGTTTGACGGGATCCTCAGGCATGAAAAATTCGTCGTCGTCGAGGCCTGCCTCGTCTTCGGAGGAAGGCATGTAATTATCGTCCTCTACCTCTCTGTCTGCCGCTCTCTCATAAGGGTTGGCTTCTCCATCCTCCTGCGCTGAATCCTGCTGGAGGGGGTTGTCATCGGCACTGTCCGGAGTGTTATTGTCTCCGGTGCCAGAATCGCCGTTTTTGCTGTGGCGGGATTTAGAGCGGCGCCGCTGATGCTGGCGCTTAGACTGTTTCTTGGAGGGGTCATCCTCCGTTGTTCCATCGCCATTCCCATCGTTTGGGATGTCCACCATGTATATGTCGTATGACAAGGTGGCCTTCCGGTGCCCTATAGGCGCTGTTTCTTGGTCGTCTCCTGCATCGTCGTCCATACCGTCGATGTCTTCGGAGTCGAAGTCGAGCATGTCGGTTAAATCATCGACAGTGGCTACGAAGTGGGTGGTGGGTGGGCTTTGAATTTCTTTGTCGTCCGCATCCCAACCTTCCTGACCATAATCCGGCCAGGGCTCTCCTGATAAAGAGAGAGACTCCATGATCGGCGCCCAATCGGATTCGATTGGCAGGGGCGCGGATGGTTCGGAGTCCGGAGAGGAGTCCGGCACTTTGGAGTCATGAGCTTCGCAAAGGACAGGGTTGGTGTTTGGCTCAATCACCATAGAGATAGCAGCCCCCGAGGCGGTGTCCAGCCACCCGTCCTCGATCGGCGCAGTCGGCTTCGAGCTAAGGGTCGGAGCGGACACGCGTGCGGCCTCCAGGGCACTGTCCGGCGGTAGAGCTAGATCATGCCCGTCGTGACAGTGTGGCGTGCTCGGCTGTGGCTTGAACCCGTCGAAGATCAAGTCTCCGCGGACGTCAGTCGTATAGTTCAAACTTCCAAATCTGACCTGATGGCCAGGGGCGTAGCTTTCAATCTGCTCCAGATGGCCAAGCGAATTGGCCTGCAGTGCAAAGCCATCGAATACGAAGATCTGTCCGGGGAGAAAAGTCTCACCCCGGACCGCATCGTTGTTGATGATCGGAGGAGCCATCGGGCCTAAAGATGACGACACATAGGAACTCTCAATGAAAGACCAATGTCGGTGACAAAACCAGCGGATCTCGGGTAGGGGGTCCCGAACTGTGCGTCTAGGCGGACGGTAACTGGAGACAAGGGACACGATGTTTTTACCCAGGTTCGGGTCCTCTCGATGGAGGTAAAACCCTACTCCTGCTTGATTTATATTGACGATATGGGTAATACAAGAGTGGATCTACCACGAGATCAGAGAGGCTAAACCCTAGAAGCTAGCCTATGGTATGATTGTTGTTCGTCCTACGGACAAAACCCTCCGGTTTATATAGGCACCGAAGAGGGTTAGGGTTACACAGAGTCGGTTACAATGGTAGGAGATCTACATATCCGTATCACCAAGCTTGCCTTCCACCCCAAGGAAAGTCCCATCCGGACACGAGGCGAAGTCTTCAATCTTGTATCTTCATAGTCCAGGAGTCCGGCCAAAGGTGATAGTTCGGCTATCCAGACACCCCCTAATCCAGGACTCCCTCAATGACCTCGCTCGCAATGAACCACCATCCCAGGTGCTTGCTTTAACTTCGCGGTGTCATATGTGGTTGCATGTTCCATATGGTGTCTAGCTTGTATTCGAAAGGCCGAATTCGGTCTTTATGAAGATAAGGAAAGATATTTTTTACATGAACCACCATCACGTGAGCACTAGAAGACAAATAGCTAGTCAGGGCACTGGCCGAGCCAGTGAAAAGCCCAGCAAAGATAGGCATCACCAGGAAGCCAACTAAAAAGCCGCGATGGTGGCGAAGCAGCCCGCCTCCCACCAGGCTCTCAGGTCCTAGATGATCATGTTCACCACTCCAGCCGGATGTCTAGCTTGTATTGCTTCCAATTTGGTTAAATTGCATCTGCTTAGCTTACACATTATACCTTTGAATATGACATGCCTTTCTGTTTTTGGTACATACTAGTACATCTGTGTATTAACCATGTTCTTACATCAAACTAATGTTCTTGTGTATCCCTCACCAATCACTTATGACGAGGCAAGCAAGCAAGGGGACTACTCCTCATTTAAAGAATGCAGCTTCAGCCTCCCGACATGATTCTCAAGAAACAGAAATGCTAGATGAAGATAGTGATCATAGCTCTGTAGTTGATTACAACATTTCCCCTACACTAGCATCGCAGGTGCTTTCTCTAACTTGGCAGCGTGATATGTGGTTGCATGTTGCATATAGTGTCTAGATTGTAATTCTTCCAATCTGGTGAAACTGCATGTGCTAGTCTGCTTAGCTTATACTCCCTCCGTCCCATAATGTAAGACGTTTTTTGGCACTAAATTATGGGACGGAGGGAGTACATTATACCTGTTAATGTGACATGCCTTCCTGTATTTAGTACATAGTACATCTGTCTATTAAGCATGTCCTTACATAAAACTATTGTTTTTTGTATCCCGCATCAGTCAATATGACGAGACACCTTTAGTATATACAGTGCGATATTAGTTGCATCTTTCATATGATTTATAGCATGCGCTGCTTCTAATTTGTTGAAATTCCATTTATGATGGGACGCTTTTAACTTGGCAGAGTCATATTGGTTGCATCTTTCATGTGGTGTCTAGCTTGCATTGCTTCTTATTTGCTGGAATGGTTTCTGCTTAGTTTACACAAACAATTGTGAACATACCATGTCGTCCTGTTTTTCGTACATATTCCATCCTGGTATCATGTGTTTGCCTTACATCAAAGTAGTGATTGTCAGTATCATGCATGAATGAGTTCTAAAGAGAGAATTTTATTGCCTTTTCTTATCGGTTTTACTTGACAATTCAAAATCAATAAAGATGAAGGAAGTTAGCAAGGCAGCGGATAAAGTTGCTCCTTCCGAATGGAGGGCCTCTACAGTTTCTACTCCTCGACACCCCCAAGATGATTTCCAAGACAACACATGCATAGACACTCAACAAAGTTGTGTTTATGATGAGCACGTCTCCCCTAGTGCAGCATCACTGGTGCTCCCTCTAACTTGGCACTGTTATATGTGGTTGCATGTTATGTGTGATGTGTAGCTTGTATTGCTTCTAATTTTGTTGAATTCCATCTGCTTACTTTACACATTATACTTGAATAAGACACGTGTTCCTATTTCTAGAACATACAATATCTGTCTATCACACCATGTTCTTACATCAAATTACTACTGTTGTGTAACCTGCAACAATCACTTATCATAAGACACGTTTGACTTCGGAGTGTGATATAGGTTACATCTCACATTCTTTTCTAGCTTGTACTACTAATTTGTTGAAATGGCACTTATGACGAGACAATTTTAACTTGGTAGAGTGATATTCATTGCATCTTTCATATGGTGTCTAGCTTTCATTGCTTCTAATTTGTTGAAATGCCTTCTCCTTACTTTACACATCATAAGCTGTGAATGTGCAATGCTGTGAATATGCAATGGCACTAATGACGAGAGACATCTAACATGGTAGTGTGATGTTGTTTGCATCTTGCATATGATTTATTTCTTGTACTGCTTCACATTTGTTTAAACGCCATTTATGATGAGACACTGTTAACTTGGCAGAGCGATATTTGTAGCATCTTTCATATGGTGTCTACCATCCATTGCATTGCTTCTAATTTGGTGAAATGTCTTCTTCTTAGTTTACACATCATAGTTCTGGTTATCTCTTCCATCCTGTTTTTCATACATATTACATCCTCCTATCATGTGGTTGTCTAACATCAAAGTTCAGTTCGTCTGCATCACGCGTCAATTTGTTCTGAAGAACTAAATTGTTATTCGTTTTTCTTGTCGGCTTGACTTAACATGGCACAGATAAAGAGGAAGAAACACAGAATGACAGGGAATGAGAAGCGGATGAATCCTGCAGATGCTGCTGGTACTGATGGTGCAATAGAAGGTCAAAGTCCAGCGGAAAATTCTACAAACACGGCATCCCATGCTACACGAGCTGCAAAAAAAGCCAAACAGAAACAAATAGCTGCCACCAAACAAGCAGAGACAACCCTAGTTCTTGCAACACCTACCACAGTACTACCAGCTGCATGACTTACTCATGCGTCAACTGAGCTAGCAGCACGTTCCCAAGCTCCCTTGCCACCTAACACTACTTCCATAGCACTCTTGACACAAGACGAGTTGGCAATATCAAATGAACCTTGTGAGCTTCAACAACAAGAAGGTAGTTGGTGGAGTCAAGTTACAATTGCATGCTTCTTTATATGTAGTCTCACAGTTTGATGTACACTAACACTTCCTATTTTCGTTGTTGGACTAGCACCTAGGCGCAAGAGGAAACAAACATCAGGGTTAATGCTTGATAGGTTAACTAAATCTAGAGGAGGAAGAATGGAGATCCGTTTTGAGGCAGGTTTAAAAAGGCCACATGATGCTACAGAGTCAGCCAAGTTAGTATCAGAGGCAGCGGTTGCCGTTAGGTGTCATGTACGTATCCTCCCAACATGGATTCAGTACAGGAATGACAAAGACGAAACCCAGTTCAACACCTTCCTCGACCATTTATCTGTAAGTATGTTTATGTATGGAAACTAGTAATATCGTCTTGCTCTGTCCCATACTTTCTAGATTAATGATAATGAGACTCCCATAATTTTCAACAGATGAGGTTCAAGTTGGATAGCCAAGATGATGCAACCAGACAAGCTTGCACCCATGTTTTCAAGTCTGCTTTGCGACAATATTGGTATAACTTGAGGAAAACTCACTTTGAAGGCAAGGCTAACATTGAACTTTCCCGAACATTTCCAGTGGAAAATATATCAGATGAAGACTGGAGGGGCCTTGTTAAACACTGGTCTGAGCCGAAGTATTAGGTACATTATATATATGTGATCATATCACATGTTGAAGTCCTATTTACGCATGTGCCACACAAATCTATCTTCTTGTAGGTGAACTATTCAAAGAACAAGGCCAACCGTATGAAAGTGAAATTCCAACAAACGACAGGATCTCGTAGCTATATTGCACACTGCGAGGCTCTTGTAATTAGCTGTTGTTTCACTCTTTTTGCCGTACCATATTATCATATCTATATTGACTTGTTCAAAATGCAGAGGAAAGCCCACAAGGACCAAAAAGTACTTGAACCAAATGCTGTGGAAATCTTCAAGGACTGTCACACCAGCAAGAAGAAGGGCATGACTACACCATTCAAAGCCGCTGTTGTAAGTCCTTAATCCTCATGCCTTTTAACTACTACTTACTCTGACTTGTGCCTTGAACTGCATGGTTTGCAGCCAATGTCTATTACTCTTTTCAATTTTATACACAATTGTCTTAGCGTATCATTGCACCTTACAAGGTTTAAAAGAGAGGAGTGATGTTCCTTTGCTCTTGACCTGTAATCTACTTCCGTGCTGGACTTGCCCACACAATGTTACAATTGCCTGTTTGTCTGTTCTCAGTTGTTTTGTGATATGAATGATGTCATACTATGCTTACCGTATTATAAACTTCGTCTCTTTATCCTTAGCCCTCAATACAATGTGAAGAAATAGACAATACATTAGCGATGGTACATGGTTATATGTTTGAAACCCGGTTTTATTATGTACTTTGCAATAAAGTACAACTAATATTTTACATGGGTTCACCAGAATAAGTTCTGTATATAGACCAAAGCTATTTTGTTTGGTTTTGCCACCTCCTTAATATCTTCTGTTCTGGTACTACTAATGTAAAACTTCAACTTTTCAGCGAGCTATAGAAAAAATGGTGGAACCGCCACCTTCTGAAGGTGGCGAGGCAACTATAACCGCAATGTCAGCTCTTGTTGCAGTGGGTCAGTACCTGTCCACTAACAGTGCCAAAAGCACGTTCCTGCGTAATACTTGGTTGGTTGTTAAGGCAATATCGTCCAAACTGCCTCATGATCAAGATATGCAAGCTCAAAGCAATGTTGTATCTGCGCTCCAGACGCAAGTCCATTCCCTAACAGAGGCCCTTTGTGAAACAAGGAGAAACATTGCTCAATGTCGTCAAGATATGCATGGTTTTGAAACCAGACTATCAGACGTTTGCTATGTTGTTCAGGAGCCTAGGGGAAATGAAGGCGAGGGTTATGGTGCTCCATCGGATAATACAGCATGAAAACGCAACAGTCAGGTCAAATGAACTGAGCTTCTGAACTTCTGGTGGTGCATTTATCTGCTAGACTGTTAAGTTTTATGCCAACCTTCCTTTTGTTATATAGTTGTAATTTTTTTTGGTGTGATACAAATTTTTTTCTTAATGTGCAGCCACCGGTTGAAGAAAATAGCAAGCCATTTTTGTATAGTGTAGGGTATTCCCTATATTTGCACTGGTGGCGATCTTTGATGCCGAGTGAATGTAATCTGTGCAATCGCCTTAATAGGCTAGCATTAGTTTCGGCCTTATTTATTTCCTAATCTTCTTTTTCCCTGGTTTGCTAGTGGCCGCAACTACCATGGGCCATATACGGGCTGTAGGATCCATGGGTCTCCTACGGGCCGTTGATAAATGGGGCTGTAATCGGTGGGCCTCGGGCCGTCGGATAAATGGGTCTACATGGGCCATAATCGGTATCGGCCCAGCACCGTAATGAGCCATTAACAGGCCGTAGGACTCCAAAGTCTTAATTCTGTCATAGGCATAACGTGTCATTAATGGGCCAGAATATAGGACGGGCTGGAAACGGCACAACGGGTTAACAGGCCAGAAACGAGCTGACTCTTGCCATGGGCCGAATTTGGCCCATTAGGGTAACAGGCCAGCAATGGGCCGACTCTTGCCATGGGCCGAATTTGGCCCATTTGGGGAACATGCCAGTAACGGGACGACTCTTGCCATGGGCCGAATTTGGCCCATTAGGCAAACTAGCCAGTAACAGGCCGGAAGTAATCGAGGGCTGAAAAGGAGCCCAAGAACGTATGGGCCGTCAATAGGCCGAAAGCTAACACATGCTGGAAACGGGCCATGTAAATCACGGGCCGTTAACGGGTACAAAGAAAATTACTGTTCATTATGGGCTAGAGTCACCGTGGACCTGTAAAGGGCCGAAAGATACGAAGGCCTCATATGGGCCGAAAGGCGTCGTGGGCCATACATGGGCCGAAAGTGAAATGGGCTGGTGTTATATTCGACGGCCCACATGACGTTGTTGGGCCGGTTTCCTTTAGGGCCTAACGGGTCGTGAGTTAACGGGCCGTAAAATGGGCTATTTGCGAAGAGACCATTGACAGGCTTTTCATGGGCCAGCTCGTTAACTTTTGACCAAGTCAAACGGGCTAGCTTTGTAAGCTAAATGGGCCAGTGGTGGGCCGTGGCACGTGTCGACATATCATAGGCGCCTATCTGACCCACTTACGAGCTGACACGTGTTTCTTCTGGCCAATAAGAATTTTACACGTGGAAATTTCCCATTGGCCGGGGCTGTTAACGGGTTATTGGATCCAAAACCCGACCTAATAGCTTAACGGTGCGTTACGGTGGATGCCACGTGTCGGTCACCCTTGACGAAAGCACTTCAGTGACGCGCGATTTATCGTCATGGAAGTGGACACTTCTGTGATGTTAAATTTGGTAATGTCATGGAACACTTCTACGACAGTACAGGTATGACTATCTTGATTCTGTCATAAAATCATCATGGATGTACATGCATGACAAAAAACGCGACCTACTGTGACAAACACGTATCATCACGGAAGTGTATTTTTTTTGTAGTGCAAGAAGGTTCGCAGCGACAATGGAACGAAGTTCAAGAACGCAAATGTGGATTCCTTCCTTGATGAAGAATGGATTTCACATGAGTTCTCGGCTACGTACACGCCGCAGCAAAATGGAGTTGTTGAGAGGAAGAGCCGGACTCTTATTGAGATGGCAAGAACGATGCTTAATGAGTACAAGACACCAAAACACTTTTGGGCGGAAGCGGTTGAGACAGCTTGTCATGCAACAAATCGCTTGTATCATCACAAGCTACTCAGCAAGACGGCATACGAACTCCTCACCGGTAACAAACCCCAAGTTGGATACTTTCAAGTATTCGGCTCAAATTGCTACATTCTTGATAAGCATCATCGTTCTAAATTTGCTCCCAAATCTCATGAAGGTTTCCTACTTGGTTATGGCTCAAACTCTTACACTTACCGTGTCTACAACAATTTCACCCCAAAGGTTGAAGATACGGTAGATGTGAAGTTTGATGAATCTAAAGGCTCGCAAGTAGAGCAATTGCCAATTGATGTAGGAGACAAAGACCCTTCGGAAGCAATCCAAGACTTGTCTATTGGCAACATCCATCCAATGGAGGTGAAGGAGAGTACTCATCCGTCCAAGTGGAAGCTTCTACCTCACGACAAGGTGAACCAAGAGTTGATATGGAAGCATCCACAAGTGGGACACACCAAGATGAAGAAAACGAGGAAGTAGACCAATATGAACCTCATCGACCTCCTTCTCCACCTCGACAAGAGAACGACAACGTCAACAATGAAGAAGGCCAAGAAGAAGAACAAGATGATCAAGAAGATGTTCCACCCTGACCAAAACAAAAGCTCTCACGAGTTCGAGCAAGAGTCAGCAGAAACCATCTCATCGAGCAAATCTACAATGATATCCAAACCAGGAGAATCACTCGCTCTAAAACTTGTTTGGCTAATTTTTGTGAACATTATTCATTCATCTCTAGCATTGAACCCATGAAGGTTGAAGAAGCATCAGAAGATCCGGGTTGGATAAATGCCATGCATGAAGAGCTACACAACTTTGAGGGAAACCAAGTATGGACATTGGTCGAGAAGCCCGACAACAACCACAACATCATCGGTACCAAATGGATGTTTAGCAACAAGCAAGATGAAGATGGACAGGTAGTTCGCAACAAAGCACATCTCGTCGCCCAAGGATACACTCAAGTCGAAGGTATGGACTATGGTGAGACATATGCCCCCGTTGCTAGACTTGAGTCCATTCGCATATTACTTGCCTATGCTAATCACCATGAAATCGCCTTGTACCAAATGGACATTAAAAGTGCTTTTCTAAATGGTGAAATTCAGGAGGAAGTTTATGTTAAACAACCTCCCGGCTTTATTAATCCTAAGAATACCGATCATGTGTACAAAATTCACAAAGCTCTTTATGGTCTCAAACAAGCTCCTGGAGCATGGTATAATCCTAAGAAACCCGATCATGTGTACAAAATTCAAAAAGGCTTTGAGATCGGAAAAATTGATTGTACTCTCTTCACTAAAAGGGTTAATGGAGAATTATTTGTGTGCCAAATTTATGTTGATGATATTATATTTGGTTCAACTAACCCTCATTTTAGTGAGAAGTTTGGAAAGCTAATGTCGGAGAAGTTTGAGATGTCCATGATGAGTGAACTCAAATTCTTTCTTGGTTTGCAAATCAACCAAACTAAGGAAGGTACCTTTGTCTCTCAAACAAAGTACACCAAGGACTTATTCAAGAAGTTCAATATGTAAGAATGCAAAGGTATGAATACGCCCATGCCTACTAAAGATGGTGAACCCGTTGATCAAAAAGTTTACCGCTCTATGATTGGTTCATTGTTATATCTATGTGCCTCTCGTCCCGATATTATGCTAAGTGTGTGCATGTGCGCACGATATCAAGCGGCCCCTAAAGAATGCCATCTTAAGGCTGTGAAAAGGATAGTGAGATACTTAATACATACACCAAATTTTTGCATTTGGTACCCAAAGAGGTCTTCTTTTGATCTTGTTGGCTACTCTGATTCGGACTATGCCAGAGGCAAGGTCGATAGAAAGTCCACTTCGAGTACTTGTGGATTTCTTGGTAGATCTCTTGTGCCGAAGCGGAATACATTGCTGCCGGTTCATGTTGTGCTCAATTACTTTTGATGACCCAAACTCTTAAAGATTATGGGATATATGTGAAATATGTTCCATTGCTTTGTGACAATGAAGGTGCTATTAAGATTGCTCACAATCCCGTGCAACATTCTCGAACTAAGCATATTGAGGTTCGTCATCATGTCATTCGAGATCATGTTGCTAAAGGAGACATTGACCTTAAGCATGTTCGTACCGATAAGCAATTGGCAGATATATTCACGAAACCGCTTGATGAGAAAGTATTTTGTTGGTTGAGAGGTGAATTGAACATCATTGATGCTTCAAACTTGGAGTAGTAACTCCATTTGGATACATGCAACGCATGAGCCTTTGACTAATTCTTGATATTTCTCTTATGATGATAATCATATGTCTTGGATATATTTGCACCCTTGCATCTTATCTAACCCTTGTAGGTACTTGGATGAATCTAAATCTATGAGATTGCAACTCACTCACTTCTTGAGCAATCTCTACATCACCAAGTCTCTACAATACGGTGGTTGAAGACATCGAAGCATGAAACCCTTCAAACATATCCTTTGACAATTTATATATATCAAATTTCTTTTGGTATCATATTTCATGATTGACACTTTGGATACACAAGTGGTCCTCCTTGCAAAACTAACTCATGTAGGTAGATGAACTCCAATAAAAGTGGTGCTCCCAATGAACTACATCAACCTTGAGCATCCCACACAAGTTCAATTACATGATCAAGATCAACACCACCACGCAAGGTATGTTATTCCATCTTAGAGAAGCTTTACCCCAAGTCATGGGTCAAAGTAGCTCAACAATATGTGAATACATCAAAATTCTTAAACGAAAAATGTCAACCCCATTTTCAGCTTAAACGATGAGCATGACCTATGATCAAGTGTCTTCACTTGACTCCTAAGTCAATATACTCTAACATAGGTGACTTTGTCGCCGACCAATTCTAGATGATGTTCTCTAGTGTTTGTCCTTGTTCTTGCATTTTTTTATTGCATATTTTTTCCCTTCTTAATTCATCTAGACCTCTTTTCTTTTTACTGCATTCCTTGTATCCGATTCATTGCAAATCCTTTAGTTAATTCCCCGCAAATCCTTGTGAGATCTTATTTGGTTAGTGAGCTGAGGTGACAAGTGCTTTATCTCTGTAATGAACTCGGACACACCAGTTTGTCTCTTTCGGTCAAACCGAATCACCTCGGTGCCACCAAAGACAACAACTCGTTGTTACCAATTTCAAATGCCGAGGAGACACTTTGTCATTTGCATCCTGCACATTTTGTTCCAGCTCCACTTGATGATTCTTATCCTCTACCAGCACCTTATTTTTCCCTGCTACTTTGCTATGTGACTCAAGGACCAAACCTATTTTGACTCACACTCCAGAAGACCCCTTCTTGGAAATTGATGACAAAGGGGCAGAGAGAGCTCACATCAAAGCTTAATCATATCAAAAGGGGGAAAGAGAGATAAATAATCACATCATAGAGAGACCCCAGATGCTTGGTATTCAAAGAGGAGAGAAGTCACATGTCTCTAGAGGGGAAAGACATGTTCATGTTGTTTGTGTGTTTTCTTTGCTCTGATTTTTTATTCCTTATCTTCTCCCAGTATCCCATATAAGATTCAAGGGTAGCAAGACATCTAAGGGAAGGAAATCTTCGAATTTATTGCATATCTTTACCTTCGGGGACATGTCTACACTCAAATAGAGTACATAGTACTCACTCTCTACATGTCATCCCAATCTTGGTACTCTTGTGGTTTGCTGCTCTTGCTCTGTTTAGTAGATGTTTCTGTGTTGTCTAACCTTGTTTACTCAGGTTCATATCTTCCAAAGCTAGCTCAAGACCACAAGGTAAGTATATTCATCACACTTATGTGCATGAGGATCTCTTGCTCATGTACATATTGTTTGCAAGAAGGACTCATCAGCATGAAGGTACATTTCCTATATTCACATCATTTGCTCTGATGCATATAGCCAAAATACATGTAACTCATTGCTTGCTCTGTCATGATTATGCACTCACATGCTCTTATGTTCCATATTTACATGATTGCATACATGTAGGGGGAGCCTATGCATGTTACATGTCCTTCCAAAGCTTTACCTGCCTTTCTCTATATCTTTATCTAAAGCTTTGATGTGTGTTGTCATCAATTACCAAAAAGGGGGAGATTGAAAGGACAAGTGCTCCTTGGGTGATTTTGGTAATTAATGTCAACATATCTCTTGTTGGACTAATACTTTTATCTAGTGTATTTCAGATAAGTCCATTAGTGGAGTGGCATGGACAAGAGGATGTGGAACCCCTTCAAGATGCTAAGGACAAAGGAGTGGCTCAAGCTCAAAGTTCAGGACTCTACATTTTCTATTTCAGTGATCCAAGATCACATTGAGTCCATAGGAAAGCCAATGCTATTAAAAGGGGATGAGGTGTTGCTTAATGGCTAGCTTCCTCAAAGTGCTTAGTGATATGCTCCAAAGCCCTCAACCACTTTATCATAGCCATATATGTCCCATACCAAAAGTCAAACTCGACCCCACCAATTTGATCTATCCGGCGCCACTGAGTTCACTTGACATAGCCACTGCCAGAAACCCTAATCACTTTGATCTCACCGAGGGATTGCAAACTGTCTCTTTCCCTTTGTAACGTTTCGGTCTAATCGAGATGAGCGATCAGTCCCACCAAGTTCGCAATGCAAACTCTCTGTTACCCCTTCGTAACGTTTCCCTCTCACTGAGATGAGCGAATCAGTCCCACCGAGTTTTCCTGACCAACTCTCTGGTTAGCTTATTACCAAAGCCTGTCCCACTGAGTTTGTGTAATCGGTCTCACCGAGATTACGTTATGCCCTAACCCTAAAGAAATCAGTCCCACCGAGTTGATCATATCGGTCCCACCGAAATGCCTAATGGTCACATACTCATCCGCGGTAGAGCCGAAGATGGACTCCATCCCCAAGGAAGTCTATGTCACTGGACCCCCGGACTTGTATCCGGCTGTAGGTTCCAGACCGCGCGCCCCTGAGGCCGCCGAAGCTGGTTGGGTTCCGGTAATGGAGTTCACCGCTGCGGATATCTTCCAGCACTCGCCCTTTGGTGACATGCTGAATTCATTAAAGTCTCTCTCTTTGTCAGGAGACTCTTGGCCGAACTATGTACGGCTCGAGTGGGAAGCAGGCGACGTGGAAATTCGTTGCCCACCCACCACCCACTTCATTGCCACTCTCGATGATTTGACCGACGTGCTTGACTTCGACTCTAAAGACATCGACGGTGTGGACGACGATGCAGGAGAAGAACAGGAACCACCGCCCATGGGGCGCTGGACAGCCACCTCCTCGTATGATATATATATGGTGGACACTCCCAAAGAAACCAATGGCGATGAGGCAATGGAGGATAACCCCTCAAGGAAGAAATCAAAGCATGGGCTTCATCGGCGCCGCTCCAAGCCCGGCCACAGCAATACTGGCATAGGAGACGAAAACAATCTGGATGGTGCCGAAGATGAATACAATCCCGATCAGCCTACCTTCGAGCAGGCCGAACAGGAAGACGGGCAGGTTAGCCCAGACGAACAGGCGACAGCCGGATACTTGGAGGAGGACAAATACATGCCCCCCTCCGAAGACGAGGTGAGCCTCGGCGATGATGAATTCGGCATGCCTGAGGATCCCATAGAGCAGGAGCGCTTCAAGTGTCGGCTTATGGCCACTACAAGAAGCCTGAAAAAGAAGCAGCAGCAGCTCCAAGCTAATCAAGATCTGCTCACAGACAGATGGACCGAGGTCCTAGCAGCCGAGGAATATGGACTCGAGCGTCGCACAAAAGGTCACCCAAAGCACAAATTGCTACCTTAACTCGAGGAGGAACCCATGCCACCAGCACAGGACGAGGCTGACCGGCCACCTCGTGGCCGGGATAAAAAGGCATATCATCCCGAATATCAGCCCGCACCTCCACTCCAATACACTACGGACCGGGGCAATAGGCAGGACCCGCGAGATATGCTGGAAAACAAAGCAGATCAGCCAAGATCGATCTACGGATCGCGGGGGCGTGCCCCAACACATGACAATGATTGTCGTGCCAGATACAATGTCAACAAGTCCGGCCGGGCCGAACATAGCCGCCCAGACTTATTCGAACTGTGCAGCACCATAGCCCGGCACAGAGGCGCAGCACACCCCCTATGCTTCACTGACGAAGTAATGGATCACGAATTCCCAGAAGGTTTTAAACCCGTAAACATCGAATCATACGACGGCACAACAGACCCCACGGTATGGATTAGAGATTTCCTTCTCCACATTCACATGGCCCGCGGTGATGATCTACATGCCATCAAGTATCTTCCCCTTAAACTCAAAGGACCGGCCCGACACTGGCTAAATAGCCTGCCGGCAAATTCCATCGGCAGTTGGTAAAACCTGGAGGACGTGTTCCTCGACAACTTCCAAGGAACTTACGTGCGACTACCGGATGCTGATGACTTGAGTCAAATTACCCAACAGCCCGGAGAGTCAGCCAGGAAATTCTGGACTCGGTTCCTAACTAAAAAGAACCAAATTGTCGACTATCCGGACGCTGAAGCCTTGGCGGCCTTTAAGCATAATATCCGCGACGAGTGGCTCGCCCGACACCTCGGCCAGGAAAAACCGAAGTCCATGGCGGCCCTCACGACACTCATGACCTGCTTTTGCGCGGGCGAGGACAGCTGGTTGGCTCGCAGTAGCACCACGCCAATAAACTCCGGCACTTCAGATGTCCGCGACAATAACGGCAAGCCACGGCGCAAGAGACATAAGCATTGGAACAATGGCGACAACACTGAAGACACAGCAGTTAACACCGGATTCAGTGGCTCAAAATCCGGTCAGTGGAAAAAGCCGTTCAAAGGAAACAATCCGGGATCGTCCAGTCTGGACTGCATACATGATCGCTCGTGCCAAATTCATGGCACCCCTAATAAGCCAGCCAACCACACTAACAGAGATTGTTGGGTGTTCAAATAGGCTGGCAAGATAAATGTCGAAAACAAGGACAAGGGGCTGCACAGCGACGATGGCGAGGAGCCCCGGCGTCCGAACACTGGGGGACAGAAGAAATTTCCTCCTCGGGTGAAAACGATAAACATGATCTATGCCACCCACATTCCCAAACGGGGACGAAAGCGAGCACTGAGGGACATCTATGCGATGGAGCTAGTCGCCCCAAAGTTCAACCCATGGTCAGCCTGTCTGATCACCTTTGATCGTAGGGACAACCCTACCAGCATCCGTCATGGCGGTTCAGCCGCATTGGTCCTTGACCCAATCATCGACGGATTCCACCTTACGCGAGTCCTTATGGATGGTGGCAGTAGCCTGAACCTGCTTTACCAGGACACAGTGCGCAAAATGGGCATTGATCCTTCGAGGATCAAGCCCACCAAAACCACCTTCAAAGGTGTAATTCCAGGAGTAGAGGCCCGTTGTACGGGGTCCATAACACTGGAAGTGGTCTTCGGATCCCCAGATAACTTCCGAAGTGAGGAGTTAATCTTTGATATCGTCCCTTTCCCTAGTGGCTATCATGCACTGCTCGAACGAACCGCATTCGCTCGATTCAATGCGGTACCACACTATGCATACCTCAAGCTCAAGATGCCAGGACCTCGCGGGGTTATAACAGTCAATGGAAACACAGACCGCTCTCTCCGTACAGAAGAGCACACTGCGGCCCTCGCGGCAGAAGTACAAACCAGCCTTCTCCGGCAGACCGCCAATTCGGCGACAACAACCCCGAGCTCCGTCAAGCGAGTCCGGAGTACTTTGCAACAGGATCGCCAGGTATGCCAAGAGCATGACTCGCAGTCCGGCCTCCGCCCTAGCCCCATCCAGGCAACATCTGTGCCGTGTGTACATAATTACACACTTAAAATACCATGGGCATAGGCGGAGGCGCAACGGTGATGCGGTCCATAGTGCGGTTCAACCGCGACAAGACCCGCATACTTTACATAACCTTCTTTCAGGACCCTACTTTTGGGCAGCCCACTCAGAGAACCAGATCATCGGGCGTATCACAGGAGGGAAAACCAAGGAGGCAAAAGGCTTTGCGCACATAGGGAATACCCAGGTGGTATCTGTCAATGATCGTTATACCTGTTTTACATACCCACATGCGGCCCGCCCTTGGATAGGACATGTCAAATAGTCCTATCTGCTTCTGCTTAACGCATCAATTGTACACATACGCTTGGACGTATTATTTAACAATGGGAAATAATATATAGCGTCAGCTTATTATTCCTATCTTCACATTTTCCCTAAAAATGTTTATTTAATATTGACTCTGTACACTTTGGTACGTTCAATTTTCCAGGGGCTTCTTATGGTGCCCCATAAAATGGCAAGATAAGTCCGAAAACTTTCAACAGTGCGGCACCCCGAACTTATAGAATTATATGCATCAGCTCCGAATCATGTCTTGGGTCAATAGTTGGGTTTGCCCGGCTCCCTTGTTTTGGTACCTTACGTTCCGTTATATCGGGTAAGGTAGCGCAGGGAGAACTACTGCTATTGTGTCCCGGTTCTTCCAGACGAGCACCTCAGTAGAGAAAGCCGAAAACTGACTTTCATGATGGCGGCGAGAGCTGGTCGCTGTTCGATAGGTCTTAAATCCTTAAAGGTTTTTTCCGCTTCAGGCGAGGAATCGGCCTTGTCCGATTTAGGCGTGTATCGTGCCCCAATTTGGTTTTCCGAATTCTAGGGGCTTCGCCAAAATTTAAAATTGTAGACTTCTATGGCTAAGTGAGAGTTATAAAGCCGCATAGTCTGATTGCCTTGTTCGCTGTGACGAACACCTCCTTCAAGGACCAAAAATTTGGATAAAGAGTGTTTGGGTTTTCCACGAACACCCAGTACTAGTTACGTGGGTGTGGAAGCCGACGACTGGCCTACTTTCAGAAATTTATAAACAACCGCACAAAAGGTAATATTTTAAATCAACAAAGCGCCATATAGCGCAAACGAACTAGTTTTCATATTACAAAGACGACATGAGTACATTCACTCAAAGATTACGTCCTTGGTACATTCATCGGCCACGAGGCGAGCACCTTTCATAACGCCATCATAATATTTCTCGGGGTAGCGATGCGCCTTGCCCTCCGGCGGTCCATCCTTCACCAGCTTCTCTGCATCAAGCTTGGCCCAATGCAACTTCGCACGGGCAAAGGCCCGGCGGGCACCCTCAATACAAACGGATTGCTTGATAACTTCGAGTCGCGGACAAGCATTTACCATCCGCTTTACAAAGCCAAAGTAGCTATCGGGCAGGGGCTCACCAGGCCACATCCGGACAATGAAGTCCTTCATGGCCACTTCGGCCGCCCTGGGGAGTTCAACCAACTACTTCATTTGGTCACTCAGAGGCATTGGGTGTTCGGCTCCAGCATACTGGGACCAGAATAGCTTCTCCGTCGAGCTCCCCTCTTCGGCACAGTAGAACTCCATGGCATCCGATATGCTACGTGGCAAATCTACGAATGCCCTTGGAGAGCTCCGAATTCGGGTAAGTAAAAGAAATGTCTCCTCCACATGCTTGCTTTGCATAATGAATGCCTTACCCACCGCTATCTTCTTGGCCGCCTGGATTTCCTACTGGGCCTTTTGGGCTTCGGCCCTGGCATCTTTCACGCTCTGAAGGGCCTTCGCAAGCTCAGACTCTTTCGTCTTAAAGTCACGCTCCAAGGACTCGAACTTCTTGCCGAACTCCTAGAGCTCTTGTTGTACCTCGCCCACCCTAGCATCTTGCTTTTCATGCTCAATACGCTCTGTGGCCGCCTTGTCTTCGGCCTCGGATAGCACTTTCTTCAGGGCCGCCACTTCGGTCGTGGACCCTATTAAAAAATCATGACGCTTTTTGTTAGCGTCACCAATTTTTTTTCCTCTATATGACACGTGAACGGGGTATCACTTACCTTTGTTCTCTTCGAGCTGCCTCTTCGTGAGGCCGAGCTCCTCTTCGGCCTGCTTCAGTTCCCGTTCGAGTCCGACGACCTCTGCTGTACGGGCAGCAACGGCAAGCAGCACCGCATTCTTATTCGCATAGACACATACTGTTAGATTCCTGTGGTTTAAAGTTGACCCTCCATTTGGCTTTTCTTTCCGAACACCAAATAGAGTATCAGGGGCTACTGTCTATTGGGTGATAATTTCTCACACTTTTGATTACTTACTTCAAAGCCTGTCAGGAGGCTGGTGCAGGCTTCGGTCAATCCGCTTTTTGCGGACTGAACCTTCTGAATCACCATACTCATAAGAGTACGGTGCTCTTCATCCATGGAAGTGCCGCGAAGCACTTAAAGCAGACTATCCGACGCCTCTGGCGCAACGGAGGTCATCGGCTCGGCCGGCTCGCCCTCCCTAGCGAGGGGTTGCCTACTCGAATCCGGAACCTTTGGAGGCTCCGGTGTAGTGTCCGGCTGGGAGCCCAACTTGCTTCGGCTCTGGTCGGCATAATCTATGGGGATCTTACTCCCCATGTGCCCGACGCCTAGAACTTCGCCTTGGGGCGTCTCCAGAGCCGCCTCCCCTTGCTCTGGTATCCTTTGGGACCACACCTCCGTGTCGTCCGCAGGCCGAGGGGAGGTGGCCGTCGGGAGCGAACTCATTGCCAAATCACTCAGAGACCCATCTGAGGAGACTACCTCGGGATGGGACCTGGCTGGACTGCATATGCGTGTTCGGCGTTATAACAAACTATGAAGCTAAGTTGCACTAAAAGTATTACAGAGTGCAGATACTTACGATCTTGCCAGGGGCTTGCCCCTGGGTAGCCACTCCTCCTCGCTATAGGCGGCGGTTGTGGAGTGGTCCGGAGGGAGGGTCCGTCCCTTCTTGGACCCTTTGGCCTCCCCGGAAAGGGTGGCCTTCCTCTTCTTCCCCCCCTCGTTTTCGGGGAGAGGATTTTTCTCCTCCTCCTCCTTGTTGTCGTTGGAGGAGTGCGCCCTGATGTCTTCGGACGATGAGTCCGGCACCACGTTGCACCAAGAACTTCTTCTGCTTCCCGTGGCCTTTTTCTTGGCCTTCTTCTCCGGCACCTCATAGGGTGCCTTAGCCAGCATCTCCGTCAGGAGTTCGTCTCCTGGGTCCTTAGGCAACGGAGCCGGATAGTCGATCTGCTATGCCGTCGCCACATATTCCTGTTAAAATCAGCACAGTGGCCTAAGTTTCTCCCACGAATATACTGAGGAAAGGCACATCTTGCAAAATGTAGAATGCTTACCGCATTGGCCTGGCGACTGGCGCTGAGTCCGCGGTCCTCAGAGGTGGGGGAGGAACTTCGCTGGCCTGGAACAACACCTTCCAGGCGTCTTTGTGCGTCATGTCAAAGAGCTCTTGCAATGTCTGGTGTTGGGCCGCGTCGAACTCCCACAGGTTGAATGCCCGTCTCTGACACGGGAGAATCCAGCGAAATAGCATGACCTGGACCACATTGACCAGCTTGATATTCTTGATTATCATGTTTTGGATGCAGTTCTGGAGTCCGGTCAGCTCCACGGATGCGCCCCAGGCCAGGCCCTTCCTCTTACAGGAAGTGAGCCGCACGGGGATGCCGGATCAGAATTCGGGGGCCGCCACCCAGTTGGCGTCGCGCGGCTCGGTGATGTAGAACCACCCTGATTGCGACCCCTTCACAGTCTCCGCAAAGGAGCCTTCGAACCAGGTGACGTTGGGCATCTTGCCCACCATGGCGCCACCGCACTCCGCCTGCTGGCCCCACTATCTTTGGCTTTACGTTGAAGATCTTTAGCCACAGGCAAAGTGGGGCCTGATGCGGAGAAAGGCCTCGCACACGACGATAAACGCCGAGATGTTGAGGATGAAGTTAGGGGCCTGATCATGAAAACCCAGCCCGTAATAGAACATGAGCCCGCGAACAAATGGGTGGAGGTGGAATCCCAGTCCATGGATGAAGTGGGCGAGGAACACGACCCTCTCGTGGGGTCCCGGAGTCGGAATAATCTGCCCTGCGTCCGACAGCCGGTGCGCGATATCTGCGGCCAAGTATCCGGCCTCCCGGAGCTTCGTAATACGCTCCTCCTTGATGGTGGAGGCCACTCACTTGCCTCCCACTATGGACATGTTTGGCTGTGCAGAGAAGGCGTGAACTAGGGCAATGGAGCTCGAGGTTGCAAGAATGGATGAGCAGAGGAGGAAGAAGGCGTGGGTAAAAATGGGGATCCTTATCCCTTTATAAAGGTGGCGAAAACGGTGCGCCTCCCCACTTGCCCAATAGAAAATCGCTTATTTCCCAAGCGCCACGATTGATGGCACGGTTGGGTTACCCATACCCATATTGATGAGAATCCCGTGATAAGGGGACATGATATCTGCTTCGACAAGACGTGTCGAGGAAGCCGCCTCGCAATATGTGCGGTGGCTGGTTGTGGGAAAAAGTTTGAATGATGACTCGACCATGGTGTGATGTCACGTTATCTAAAGTTGTGAGCAGGTTATATTTGTGGAATATCGTTCCCTCTACGGTGGTATGTGAAAGTCGTCTTGCAGAGCCGCACACAATTTAAGTGTTCGAGGTTTACTTTGTAGTATTCCGAGAGGGAACCCGCCTTGCAATGTCGAAGACAATCTGCGTGCTGGACTCATCATCATTGAAGCCTGGTTCAGGGGCTACTGAGGGAGTCCTGGATAAGGGGGTATCCGGACAGCCATATTATATACTTTGGCCAGACTGTTGGACCATGAAGATACAAGACTCAAGACTTCGTCCCGTGTCCGGATGGGACTCTCCTTTGCGTGGAAGGCAAGCTGGGCGATTCAGATGTTAGATCTCCTTCTTTGTAACTGACTCTATGTAACCCTAGCCTCCTCCGGTGTCTATATAAACTGGAGGGTTTAGTCCGTAGGACAAGAACAATCAGAATCATAGGATAGCCTCTAGGGTTTAGCCTTTACGATCTCGTGGTAGATCAACTCTTGTAATACTCATATCATCAAGATCAATCAAGCAGGAAGTAGGGTATTACCTCCATCGAGAGGGCCCGATCCTGGGTAAAACATCATGTCCCATGCCTCCTGTTACCATTGGCCTTAGACGCCCAGTTCGGGACCCCCTACCCAAGTTTCACCGGTTTTGACACCAACAGACCCTTCGTGGGTGGAGCCCTCCATGGACTCGCGCAGCCGTTACCCTTCGTGGGTTGAAGTCTCCATCAACATGGATATACGATAGCACCACCTATCGGAACCACGGATAAGAAATCTTCGTGTCTCCAATTGCGTTTGCACTCTCCAATCCCATCCTTTACATTCTTGCAATTTGCATGCTTTACTTTCCGCTGCTCATATACTCTTGTCATGCTTGCTTGATATGTATTGTGATTGTTTAAACTTGTGCTTAAACTCCACTTCAACTTGAAGAACTTAAAAATTGCTACTTTTCTTGGTTGAGAGTATATTCACCCCCCTCTAGACACCTCTTCTCGATCCTTTCAATCCTCTTCCTCTAATTGAAGGCGAGAAGGGCTCCCACAGTGGCCAATTTTGAAGGGGGGAAAGTAGTACATCCTATCCTGATGAAAGGTGGTCTTAGATTGCAAAGCTTCTGGTCGTGGCACCGGTGGGCTCGGCGATGATATCTGTCCTACCGTCATGGCGGTCTTGGCCAAGTTGCATGGGAATGGAACCCTTTGGCTGGTTCCTCGGGACCCCGTGCCTGCGCTTTCCTCCTTAGCACCAAAGAGGAAACCTACTGCTCTGCGCCCGCCTGGCCTTGGTCGGCATGGCTTGCATTACCCCAACCTTAGGAGGTGGGCGGCTGCATAGGAGTCTCTGCTCCTTCGGAGCCATCTTGGGGAGGCCGCTCCCTCGAGAGGTCTTGGCATCGTCCTCCTTGCGAGGCTTGTCCCCTTGCGAGGCTCTTGTCTTGCTGGTGCTGAGGGTGGGACGTACCAGGCCATCGATGAGGCCACCCCATGGGCCGCATGCAGGAAAGTCTGGGTACCGTAGTTCCTAGAATGCCGACACCACCGTAGAAGGAGGTAGATCCAAAAAAGACCTCACTAGCTCACACCCACACTTGAACATACCTCCTGAGGTTGTTTTTCCCTTGTACTAGTTCCACCTTAGCCCGTCGCGAGGCTAATCCACCACAAAGCAGGAGTAGGGTCTTACACCGCAAGGTGGCCCTGACATGGGTAAACTGTTGTGTCCCTTTCCTTTCTTGTTCATCAAGCTATGCCATGGGGGTGATGAACTGGTTGGCTGGAGAGGTTGAGTTCTTCACACACGCCCCGGAGTTCGATCCTTTCTTGGGTCTGCGGAGCCCTGAATCTGACATTTGGCGCGCCAGGTAGGGGCGTGTCGAAGCTCTTCTTCTATCCCTGCCCCACGTCCGTTTCATCGCGCCCATGGTGGAGGCTCCTCAAGCTTGCGCTGAGCGTTGGGCTGCTCGAACCATCAAGGTGGCGCCCCTTGGCCATGGAGTTCATCATCACCCCATGCTCCTCGCGGGCGGCACGGATACTGGCGTCAACCACCTCTGGCGGCGTGGGCCCCTCTTGCCCCCTCCTGTTCGGCGTCGCAAGCGGGCCACCGCGCGGCCCTCCTGCTATGCCGTGGCGTCGTCCCTGCACGATCACCGCGAGTAGGCGAACACGCGAGCCGCGCTGCTTGTGGCTCGCGAGTTGCTGTTATGCAGATTAGCGGAAGGTAGCCGCGATGCCGTGCTCTCCTGCGTTGCTGAGCTGCTCGAAGCTTCTTGCGAGGGTGCAATGCCTTTCTACATCATGCCGGCTTCGCAGACACCTCCAGGGACCCACGCCTGCCCCTTCTGCATCTTCTTGTCCCCTCGGGAGGAGCCGGAGGACCCCACGTAGGCAACCCAATGCGCGGTGCTGCCCACCTGACCCAAGAGGCATGCCCCCAGGGAGTGGCTAGGGTAGGCAGCCCGCACCGCGGCATCGGCAAAGAGCCACCCCCAGGCTAGCGAGGCAGGATATCGGAGATGATGGACAACGGAGCGGAAGGACTGGGGGCTGATCTCAAGATGATGGTCCCTGATATCTCTGTGCCACCGTTGGTGGGCTCATAGTTCGAGCAAAGGAGAAGCCCGCACACATTGCCCCTGCTGGCCTGGGCATCGAGATCGCCAAGGCCACGTGGAGCAAGGACCCCTTACGAATCAACTCAATGCCCCGCCAACGCTTTCGACAACAACGGCCACCGGTTACAACCAATATCTTTGGAACACGTCACGCTAACCATGGATTGCAGGTAGATCACGCCACGGACGCGCACCTCCGGGCGCTGGCCTCGCCTCAGGCAGGCAGGGCGCACTGGGAGGTCACGCGGGGGAGCCCGAAGCCAGAGCTTCCCTCGTGCTACGCGACACAGGGCGCCGTCGCGACGGTGGTGCATGCCATCCAGAAGTGGGTCCTCCACCGGGGAAGGCGCCGGCGAGCCCTTCTCCCTATCGAGGGCCTGCGATCGCCTGACTATCGCCCGTGTAGCCCCTTACCCCTTGGTCCTGTCCTTGTTTCCGGATGCCCCAACGATGCTCGGGGCATGCACAGGGTAGGGTCCTCACTCGGGAAGCAAGGAGTGCCCCTCAAGTCCTCGCTCGTGACACTCTCACGTAATAATGAGTGGGGATGTACACGCCCCGGAGTCTCTTGAGCGCCGCCCTTGGGCCTCACTGGGGCTCCCACCCACATCCAAGTGGAAGCACCATGCTCCGTGCTGGCAGTCAACACTGTCCCCCAATGACAATGCCCACGCCCAGTGGAAGCACTGAGCTCTGCACTGGTGAGAAGACTAGTGTAGATGCCAGACGCAATCGTCTTTTTTGCTCTCTTTTATAATCTTGCTGCCTTTGGAATGAAATTCGGAGTTTCGTGCACTTATTAAAAGGAAAAGGTGGGAAATTTTTTGATTCGCGGTGTTTCCTTGTTCTTCAATTTGTGTTTTGGGAGGCACGACTTCTGCCTGCTGCTCTCCCCCCTAAGCAGCCCGCGAGCAGGGGCTGGGTGTGGCGTGCACATCTGAGCTAGCTTGAGCAGCATCAGGGCCCCCTCGGAGCCAAGGACACAACTGCCGCAGGTCCTCCTGTGCACACACCTTGCCAAAGCTTTAGCGTTTGACTTCTCATGCGGCGCTCTTGAGCGAGCCAGTAGGCACGTACCATGCCTGGCATCCGGCTTTGGGCCTCAGAGGCACTCAGCACCGGGCGCCCCCACACTCCCATGAAGCTCGACGCCAGGCAAAGGCACACCAGGGTGCCTTAAGCTCCCGCAAGCCCCTCCTGAGATTCCGCATATTGGGGGCCCCGGAGGACTCATCTCAGGAGAAGCACGTCTCTGCGATATAAGAACCCATCGAAGGCCACAAACACAAAGATAAGCCACGCCAACAACTCTAGTTAGGAGCCCTTCGGCTCACAACGGCATGTTTTTTAAATTAATCCAGAGGGAATATCATTGTTTCATACATTACAGGGGATCCCCCTTCAAAAAATGCTTTCACGCCCCGCAGGACCATGCCCAAAATTTTGGCAGGAAAACAATGATAATGACGTGACACCCACGACATGCACATGAAATGAGGACATCTCGGCCTCAGCGCTGACCCAGGCCTCCTCGGTGGCCTTCTCATGCCACTCTGCCCCGGCCAGCTTCGCCTTGAGGGCATCGGACTTGCCCCGCAGCTCGACTTGCCACTGCATGAAGCGAGTCTCCTGGAGACCCAGCTTTTGGTGGTATTCCTCGACAAGGGCCTCGCGGATACCCGCCACCTTCTGGTCGACCTCCCGTTGTATTCTCGCCTCCCGAGAGGCAAGGGCGTCCTCGGCTGTGGCTACTTGGTGCTCCATCACCTCCAGTCACTCGTGCTCCAAGCTGTGCTCCAATGCCTCGAGCGCTAGCGCGTCCTCGCGCGCTCGGACTCCCGTCTCGTCTGTAGGGGCCCCGCCTGGCAGCACCGCAAGGCCAGCTCTTCGCGCCTGGACTTGCCGCTCAAGGGCGGCGTTCGAGGCTCGAAGCTCCCTCTCGGGCTCCTCGGTGATGATTTGCGGCCTAGGCATCCTCCAGGGCGTGGGCACAAGCCTCCTGAGAAGCTGCAAGGGACTCCTCGGCCTCCATGCGGGTGCGCTCATGCTGCAAGCGCCCGAGGTTGATGGAGACTTTCAGTTGGCACTAGGTGGAGGCCTTACACCTCGAGGCACGTGTCGACACTGGTAAGCTCTACCCCGAGCTGGCCTAGTATGATCATCGCTTCCCGGAGAAGGTCGTGACAGATGGTACTGCACTCGCGTGCGAGCTACAACGCCTAGCCGGGCCCTTCCTCCGCGCCCTGGTCTTCCGAAGGGGTGCGAGATGACTCGCCCGCCGTTGGAGGGGGTCCGGTGGCTGGCGCTCTTTCGACCGCTTCCCGGTCCGCAGGTGGGGCACAGTGTTATCCAGCCCCGCCGCTTGAAAATGGAGTCATCTTGCGGATCGCCCAACCACTGACAAGAACCAATGGAGGAGCCCTTGGCACAGCCTCCATGCCCCAGAGGTCACTCTGGAAGAAGAATGCCAGGAGTGCAGGCCTGCGGCCCTCCAGCAGCGGCCTCGACTCATGAGCTGGTGCCGCCTCCCACGCCGTTGCCTGGCTCAAGAGTTCCGGGGTCGCAGCCAAACCAGAGGCCTCCGGAGATCACGCTCTGGGCAGGCTCACCACCGCGACAGAAGGGATCCCGAGGGGAAAAAGTCAAACAAGGAACTCGAAGGTCTAGAGGTCACGCTCTGATACTAACTTGTCCCGCCCAATATGCAACCCTATCCAAAAGGAACTCGAAGGTCCCACCAAGGATAGAACCGCATATTGAAACACTTTTGCAAGGTGGATATCATTACATCAACATTACATAATAGATGGGGATACATGCAAAAGGCATACAATGCCACACGAATACAACATCATAATACATAAGAGCAACATCCGACTACGGATGAAACACAAACAGAAACTGAAACGACATCCACCCTGCTAGCCCAGGCTGCCAACCTGGAACCTATCCCCTGATCGAAGAAGAAGCAGAAGACAAAACTCCAAAACAAGCAAGCATCGCTCTCGCGTCAAGATCATCGCATAACCTATACCTACAACTGTTGTTGTAGTAATCTGTGAGCCACGAGGACTCAACAATCCCATTACCATGGGTATCAATACTAGCAAAGCCTAATGGGAAAGGAAGGGGTAAAGTGGTGAGGTTGCAGCAGCGACTAAGCATATATGGTGGCTAATATACGGAAATAAGAGTGAGAAGAGAGCAAACGGAACGGGCGTGAAGCTAGCAATGATCAAGAAGTGATCCTGAAACTACTTACGTCAAACATAATCCAAAACCGTATTCTCTTCCCGGACTCCGCCGAAAAGAGACCATCACGGCTACACACATGGTTGATGCATTTTAATTCGTATCTGGTGTCAAATTATCTACAACCAGACATTAACAAATTCCCATCTGCCACATAACCGCGGGCACGGCTCTCGAAAGTTTATACCCTGCAGGGGTGTCCCAACTTAGCCCATCACAAGCTCTCACGGTCAATGAAGGATATTCCTTCTCCCAGGAAGACCCGATCAGTCTCGGAATCCCGGTTTACAAGACATTTCAACAATGATAAAACAAGACCAGCAAAGCCGCCCGATGCACCGACAATCCAGATAGGAGCTGCACATATCTCGTTCTTAGGGAAACACTGGATAGGTCAGCCTACGAGTAAAACCAGCCCTCGAGATTTCCTAAGGTGGCCCTGTAGTCTGCCCGGTTCGGACCAGCATTGAGGGAAGCACTAGCCCGGGGGGCTAAAATAAAGATGACCCTCATGTTGGCCGACCCAAGGGAAAGGTATAGGTGGTGGTGAGGCAAATGGTAAAACCAAGGTTGGGCCTTGCTGGAGGAGTTTTATTCAAAGCGAACTATCAAGGGGGTCCCATAAATCACCCAACCGCGTAAGGAACAGAAAATCCGGGAACATAATACCGATATGATGGAAACTAGGGTGGCAAGAGTGGAACAAAACACCAGGCATAAGGCCGAGCCGTCCACCCATTACCAAGTATATAGATGCATTAATTAAATAAGAGATATTGTGATATCCCAACATAATCCTATCCACCATGGAGAAATCTTCAACACCTGGAACTAACAACGCTATAAGAGGGGCTGAGCAAAGCGGTAACATAGCCAAACAACGGTTTGCTAGGAAGGGTGAAAAAGGTTAGAGGCTGACATGGCAAATTGGGAGGCTTGAAGAACAATGGATAGGTAGCGCAGCAAAGCGACAGAACAAAGCAACTAGCATAGCAATGATAGTAGTGAGATCTAAGGTGACGGTCATCTTGCCTAAATTCCTGCAAGGAAGAAGAACGAGTCCATGAAGAAGACGAACGGATGAAGACGAACCAAGCGTAGATGAACGAATCCTCACGATCGCAACGAAACAGGAACTATCGAGAAGAAGCACACAACATGGTAAACACACCACACATGAACAAGGAATGATGCTCAACCAAGTATGATGCATGACAAGGCTACATGAAGCTACTCATGGCAAGAGATGATGCAAACAAGAAAACATATCAAAGCAAGTTTAAATGAGGCCGGAAACAACATATAACAATTTCGGTAAGTCCTCATATGCAAGTTTCAAAGTTGGTCCAGATCTGAACAAACATTAAGTTGAAGTTGTTACACAGCAAGCTAAAGAGCACCAAGAGGATCTACATGAAATTCTAGTCAAGTTACATATAAAGTTCATTTAATTCGGAGCTACGGCCTAGAAGATATGAGCAAAACAAGTTAAACATGGCATTGACGCATAATGCACCCAAACATCAAGCAAACACCTCAAAACAAGGATGCAACATGATAATATGAGACTACATGAAATTCTAAGCAAGTTTCATATGGAGCACACTCAAAACGGAGCAACGGTTCCACACATACACTCTATACAAGTTTAAAGGACAAGCTGTGCAAAACAGCAACTAGGCATCTAGCAAGCATCAAAACAATATGCTACAGCATCTCAACATAAGAACAAAAGGCATGGGCATGAAGTACAGGTAAAGCATGACAAAACATGAACACTGAGCTATCTCCAGAAAAACATGCTAAAAAGGACATGGCAAGATTGCAAATAATAGCAGTTTCAGACTTGGCAGAAATAACATCAGATTGCAATGTTTAGAGCTATCAAACAACATGTTACAGGAATTTATCACGGCAAACGAAGGCATGGCATGCTAGTACTAAAGACAAAGAACAAAACTCCCTTACTGAACTAATTCCAATGATCAACAAAAAAGATGGTAGCATCCTTGCAAACATGGCAAAAGATATGACAGATTCAGACATGGCAGGAACAACGATAAGTAGGCATGTTGGTGAGCTTGTACCACTCACCACAGAGCAATACATGGCATGAAAAGGTTACCAATAGTAAGACTGCATATTTATGAATCTAAACATGTCAAGATCAAGTTCATAGCATGCTTGGATCACAAACAACAATCATGGCAACATTGAACTTAATGTTAACAGGCTGATAGCAACATTATTAAGCAATTTGAGAGCAAGATTACAACAAGCTGCAGCAGGATAAAAACGCAACCATGGGCATGGACGGATAGATCATGACATGTGTAACAAAACATCCTTAGTTAACATCTCTAAATTATGCATAGAATGACTTGTAACATCAGGTTTACATAGCATCAGGATATAGCAGAATCAGCCTAGCAAAACAGCAACAGCAAGTACCCTACTTCACGAGCTTGATGCACTCACCAAAAGGCACAAAAAAATACATGAATGGGACCACTATAAATATGGTATGATGTAGCTCAAGACACATGTAGACATCAAGCTCATAGGATGCACACATAAAATGCAACGAAAAAGAGAAAACAGCAAGTTATAACAGTTTCAGCAGGTTAACATCATATATCACTCTTGCAACAATGATTGGGGCATCAAGATGGAATCAAACAAACATGGCACAATGGAATGAAATGTAGAGCATCTCACAACGAACGTTTTGATATATCATGCGCATGAAACGGAGCAGTATGCAACGAGATATGACAGGTCAAAGTTGCACACATGAGATGAAATAATTCGAGGACTTGGAGGAAAATGGGGTCAACCTTAGATCTACACGGATATCGAGGATGGCCGGAGTTCGCTGGAGTTGACGGGGAAAATGCCGGGAAGGCGGATCCGGGTCGGATCTCGCCGGATCCGGCACCGGCGGAGGCGAGGGCGAGGCCGGGCGGAGGCGGAGGCCGGCGGAGGCGCTGGAGAGGCGGGGGCG
>NC_057810.1:427217826-427238570 GCF_018294505.1 Triticum aestivum
CTCGGGCCGCGCGGGCCGGATCTGGGCCCCGCGGGCCCGGGCGGCGGAGGAGAGAGAGGGGGGCCGGCGGCGGTGACGTGGCGCGCTCCGGTTGGCCGGGAGCGGCCGCTGGGGTGAGGTGGCGCGCGGGGATTGGCCGGAGTGAGGTCCATGGTGGACATGTCCGGCACGGGATGGACGTGTCCGGCGGCGCGGAGAAGCGGGGCTAGGGTTTCATCTGCGAATTTCGGGGGGAGACACCTATTTATAGGTAGAGGGAGCTAGGAGGCTCCAAATGGAGTGTGGTTTTTGGCCACGCGATCGTGATCGAACGATCGAGAGCATGGATGGGGTTTGGATTGGTTATTGGGCAGTTTTGGAGGGTGTTGGGCTGCAACACTCAAAAGGCCTCTACGGTTACCCGGTTAACCGTTGGAGTATCAAACGGACTCCAAATGGCACGAAACTTGACATGCGGTCTACCGGTGGTGTACCAAGGCCGCTTGGAAAACCTCGATCCATTCCGAGAACGTTTAACACCCGCACACGAAAAGAGGCAAAAGGGGGCGTCGGGGAACATAGGAGTGCCGGATTGCAAAACGGACAACGGGGAAAAAGCTCGGTCGCATGAGACGGACACGTATGCAAAATGAGATGCACATGATGACATGATAAAATGCAACACGCAAGCAAATGACATGGCAATGACGGCGAATAACTGGAAGACACCTGGCGCATCGAATCCGGGGCGTTACAACGCGATATGCGAGAGTCTAGGAGGGCGTTACAATCCGGGGCGTTATAACTCATCTACGGCTATCCACTTCCTCTTTTCAGGGCCCGTGGGACGGGGCTCTAGTGGCTCCCAAGCCCTTTCCTCCTGCGGAGCACCCCAAGGTCTGGAAGGGGCATGCCATAGGCTGGCGTGCAGTCCCTCGCGGCAGGGGCAGCAGCCGCATCCGCAGGCAGAGCCCCTCCCATACATCCCGCGGGGGTGTGGACGGTCGCCTCAGGAGCAAGCGGTGGCGCCTGCCCTCCGGCGACCACCCCAGGAGCGCTCGGCGATGCTTGATCCCGCGAGGCCACCTCTGGAGCATGCGCCATAGGACCAGCAAGCACTAGAGCCACCAAGATGGGGTTCTCGCGAGGCCCCTCGTGGCCCTTGGGGAGCAGCCCCCACTCATCGAAGCGCGGCATCTTCTTGACAAAGGCCCTCCAGTTCGAGCAGTTGTACAAGGGGCACCCCTCGGGAGGGAGCACAATAGGTGCGGGGTCGCCTGTCAGCAGCTGGAGCACTGTGCGCAATGTCTTGGAGGGGAGTGATGGCATCTGGAGCCTCATGGGGTCGTCGGAGCTGGTGAAGGCCCACATCAGGCAAGAATGTCATTAGAGCGGGGAAATGTGCCGCCGGACAAACTCTCTCACCACCATCGCCGCCGTCACTCCTACCTCCTTCAGCTTGGCCAGCCTAGACAAGATACGCGCAAGCCATCAGTCAACGAGCTCCATGTGTCCCCAGACGGAGCTCGGCTCTGCCGGCGCCAATGGGAGGAGGAGCAGGGGGCTACACATAGTGGCATCCACATACACCCACTGCTTCTGAAACCCCCTCGCATCCGGGCGGAGCATGAAGTCGATGTCGGAGCCAGGCATCGCTGCCACCGCCTGGAGCGACACACACCCCGAGCGCTGTCCGCCGTGAGCCAAGTGGAGTGAGAAGAAATGGCGGAGCAAGGCCACAGACGGGGCAATGCCCATGAAGGCCTCGCACGGGAAAGGGAAAGCAGAGAGGAGGACGATGGATCCGGGGTCCAGATGTAGCTCATGGATCTGGTAGTGCGAGAGCACGACGTTGAAGAAATCTGAATGGTGGGGGGGCAGGCCGGTGAAGAGAGTGTGGAGATAAAGGGGGATCTCGGTGGCCTACATGTTTGCTAAGAACCGGGAAGCAGGACAGACCATCATCGCCTTCCACTCGTTGGAATCGGCGGCAAGGGCTTGTCGGACCTTGTCCAAGCTCTCCTTGTTAATCACCATGGACCAGTCCAGTGCATGTTCCGGCCCTGGCGAGGGCTCCGCGGTCACACGGCCTTCCCTTCTCTTTGTCCTGGGAGCCATGGAGGCGGAATGGATTGGCGCTGTGGGGAACTTGGTGAGGAAGAAACAAGTTTGCGGAGAGGTAAGGTAGCAGAAGGTGAGTGCAGCGAGCAATGATGGCTGGGCTACGTAGACCAGGCAATTGTCAAGTCGGGCAGTTGCCGAGGTAGCGTGGGTAAGTGGAGATGCCCACGTCCCATCAAGAGACACGCGGCGGCTCGGTCCGCACGCAATTGGGGCCCACGACGCTTCGCCCTTGCCCTTTGGCCTCGCCTCAGAACCAAGTCCGAGGGCGCCTTGGGCCCGGGGGCTACTATCGGTGTTCTGGGAACTAGGGTACCCAGACTTGCATGACTATGGCCCATGGCGTGGCTTCATAAACAGCTTGGTACGACCCATCTTCAGCACCTTCAAGACTAGACCCTCACGAGGGGCCAAGCCCCGCGAGGCGGACGATGCCAAGACCTCTGGAGGGAGCAGCCTCCCAGGCTGGCTCCCGAGGAGTGGAGATTTGTATGTAGGCGCCCATCTCATGAGGTTCACATGACGCCAACCATGACGACCAAGGCCAGATGGGCATCAGCGGGCCCAGAGCGACAAGTTTCCTCTCTAGTGCTAAGGAGGCAAGCGCAGGCGCGGGGTCCTGAGGAATCAGCCAAAGGTTTCCATTCCCGTGCAACAAGACCAAGATCGCCAGGCCGGCAGGATGGATGTCATCAACGAGCCCACTGCGGCATCACGTCTAGAAGCTTTGCAGGAGAAGACCACCTTTCGTAACGATAGGATGTACTACTTCCGTCCCTTCAAAATTGGCCACTGTGGGATCCCTTCCCGCCTTCGTTTGGAGGAAGGGGACCAAGGCCGCTATAAGTATTGCTTAGTGTAGCGACCAGACCTCAAACAGTCTGATCTCTGTGCATCTGTGTCATCCCTGGATCGGTAATGCTGACACGCACATTACTTGAAGGATTTATAATAGAGTAGCAATCACACACTTATTACATCGAATGTCTCAAAAGAGAAGTTATTACAATAAATATGGCTTAAGGCCATCTAATAACGATAACAGCGGAAGGCTTGGAAGATAAAGCGAGTCTATCAACTCCAACGGCATCACTAAGTATAAGATTACGACCTAAAGGCACCTTACTTGTCGTCTGATAAGTCTGCAACATGAAAGTTGCAGCCCGAAAATGGGTCAGCACATGGAATATGCTGGCAATGTAACACATAGAGAGTAATGAACAGAACAATGCTATACTACATGCATATATGGCTAGTGGAAAGCTCTATGGTTACAGTTTTGCATAAAGCCAATTTTTCCCAACAACAAAGGAATAATTTTTTATTTAACTATCATGGTGGTTGTTAAACATTGAGAAGGTTCCTCCAACTCAATCCCAATTAGACATCATCATTAAACCCAACAAAGTTAAATTAAGTAACATGACAAGATTCACATGAAAATCCGGGTACTAGATACTCAAAACATCCATAACCGGGGACACGGCTAACCATGATTACTTTGTACACTCTGCAGAGGTTTGCGCACTTTTCCCCGCAAGACTCGATCTCTTCCATTGGAATTCTCGCACTACATGGTGTTTGAGAAACGGATGACCGAGACATAGTCTTTCAGAAGCGTTTGCACCTTATGATGGGTAGACAGTTACACCTACTTTCCCCTACATCTGCTAGTCTACCACTGTAAGAGTTCACACGACTTAATCAACTATGCTAGAGCCCATAGTAGCTTGCGGCTACACACGGAAGTTTCTAGCATGAATAATCTCATGATCCCTTTGAGCCTGGGTGGCGGTCCATAGGAGAATTACACGGTACCCCGATATTTCCAAAACATAGGCAACACTGGGTTCCCCAGGTGCCTCAATCCACCCAGATGTGAATTTAAGTTGCCACCTTTAGTAAACCATTAATTTAACAATCTCACATCTGTCATGGATACACTCACCCAATCCACGTCTACTAGCATAGCATAGCAATATAAGCAAACGTAGAAGTAACTCACAAAGGTTTGATAATAAAACAGGTAATAGGTACTACGTCATGTACTTCCCAAAACCCACATATTAATCAGATCGTAACCATGCAATTGTTTGAGGATTGATCTAATGCAATAAAACTGGGTAGTAAAGAGGTACGATCAAAGTGTTACTTGCCTTGCTGATCATCCGTGAAACCTAGAGACTCGTAGTAGCAAGCGGCGCACTCCGGGTACTCTATCGCAAACAAACAAGCATACAATAAGCACTCATCTAAAGCACGGGTAAAACTCAAATAAGAGATCTAACCAGAAAGTTCAACTTAAGAACTCCGGTTTGCAAAAAGAATCAAGTCAAACGAAGCAACAAAAGTCAAATGGCGAAAGAAACAAGCTTCGTTTACTAATCTGGACCAAAGTCAAATTTTACAGTAGCAAAAACTTGTTTGAGTTGGTTAAATGGAAAGAGGGTTTCGAGATGAAACTCTGGGCGCTTGAATCGCCTGATTCCGATAAACGAATGAAAAGTTATACTAGAACGAAAATCGGATCACAAATCACGATCGGAAATAATCGCGGAAAATCCAAGAAAAAGAAAACGAACGAACAGGCTAAGGAACAAACGTTCGCTATCTGCGGCTAAACGACGAAAACCGTTCGTTAAAACGAACGTACGGATGAACGTCCACAAAATAAACTAAACCAAAAAAAATAAACCGAACTGGATCTAAAAACGAATCTAGGGTTTCGAAAAAAACCGATCGGTTTTCTCGCAAGAACCGAGGCGGCGGCGGCTACCTCCGATGGCGGCGGGCTCCGGCGAGGGAGGCGGGCTCCGGTGGGGTCGACGGGCGGCGAGGGGCGGCGGCGGCACGCGGCGTGGGCGGCAGGTGCTACGGTTTGGGGGGCACGGGCTGGGTGGGTTGGCGGTGGTAGTGGGGCGTCTTATAAGGCCGGGCGGAGAGGGAGTCCGGGTCGCCCACGGCAGCCCGAGTCGGTTTGTTGTTTCTTTAAAATATTTCGGACGTGCAGAAAAACAAATAAAAGAAATACTAAACGGACTCCAAAAATCCCGAAATAAAATTTCCCCGCCCTCTAAAAATAAGCCGGACAAGATGAACATTTATTTGGCCCCTAAATGCAATTTTGAAAAACGTGCATTTTACCTAATTCAAATAAAATAGCGATAAAACTCCGAAATAAAATCTTATTTTATTTTATTATTACATCCTCAATATTTCTTTATTTTGGGAAAGTCATTTTATTCCCTCTCTCGTATTTTTATAATTGAAATATTCAAAGATAAAATAATTAAAATCAAATGATCCTATTTTCAAAATTTGAGAGAACTCAAATATGAAATTAACAAAATTCCCAACTCTCTCCGTGGGTCCTTGAGTTGTGTAGAATTTCTAGGATCAAGCCAAAATGCAATAAAATATGATATGCAATGAAGATCTAATGTATAATATTCCAAATTGAAAATTTGGGACATTACAAACCTACTCCCCTTAAGATGAATCTCGCCCTCGAGATTCGAGTTGGCTAGAAAATAGGTGAGGATGGTCCTTTAGTAGATCTTCTTCTCGCTCCCAGGTGGCTTCATCCTCGGTATGGTGGCTCCACTGGACTTTGCAAAACTTGATAACCTTGCTGCGGGTGACTCGGCTGGCATATTCGAGAATCTTGACTGGTTTCTCCTCATTGGTCAAATCATTATCCAACTGAATCGCTTCCACTGGCACTGTATCTCTCAGCGGTATATCAGCCATCTCTGCATGGCACTTCTTCAACTGGGAAACATGAAACACATCGTGAACTCCTGACAATCCTTCGGGTAATTCCAACTTGTAAGCAACTTCTCCCATACGCTCCAAAACTTTGTATGGTCCCACAAAACGTGGCGCTACTTTCCCTTAACTCGAAAACGCTTAACTCCTCGAAGTGGGGATACACGAAGATAAACTCTGTCTCCAACTTCGTATGATGTCTCCTTGCGTTTAGAATCTACATAGCTCTTCTGCCTGGACTGGGCTACCTTGAGCCTATCACGAATCAACTTCACCTTCTGTTCAGACTCTTTAATCAAATCTGGTCCAAACAACTGACGATCTTCAACCTCATCGCACAACAACGGTGTCCTGCACCTCCTTTCGTACAAAGCTTTGAAAGGGGCCATCTTCAAACTAGATTGATAACTGTTATTGTAAGAGAATTCTGCAGATGGCAAATTGTCGTCCCAACTAGATTCATAATCAAGCGCACAAGCTCTCAGCATGTCCTCCAGAATCTGATTGACTCTCTCGGTCTGTCCATTGGTCTGTGGATGAAAGGCTGTACTGAACTCTAGCCTGGTACCCAAAGTTTCATGAAACTGATTCCAGAACTTTGAGGTAAACTGGGTTCCTCTATCTGATACAATGATCCTCATAACTCCATGCAGACATGCGATCCTGGTCATGTAAATCTTCGCCAACTTAGCACTGGTGTAAGTGGTTTTCACTGGGATTAAATGAGCTACCTTCGTCAAACAATAGACTAAAACCCATATTGAGTCATATCCTGAACGAGTCCTAGGAAATCCCGTAATAAAATCTATGCCTAGCTTATCCCACTTCCATTCGGGTATCGACAATGGCTGTAGCAATCCTGTTGGCTTCTGATGCTCTGCCTTTACTCTCTGACATACATCACATACTGCTACATACTCCACAATATCCTTCTTCATTCCGGTCCACCAGAAAGTGTCCTTCAAATCCAGATACATCTTGGTATTTCCTGGGTGAATTGAATACGGTGAATCATGGGCCTCCTGCAGAATCAACTTCCTGATCTCCGGGTCTTTAGTCACATAAACGCGGTCCTGAAACCATAAGGTATCGTGCTCATCCTCATGAAAACCCTTAGCTTTTCCTTTGCTCATTTTCTCCTTTATCTCTGCAATCTCCTTGTCAGTCTTCTGAGCTTCTCTGATCTTGTCCATCAAAGTAAACTGAATCTCCAATGCTGCTACATAGCCTCTCGGAACTATCTCCAAACTTAGCTCGCGAAGATCCTCGGCTAACTCCTTAGGTAACTCTCCGGTCATGAGTGTGTTGATGTGGGTCTTGCGGCTCAACGCATCGGCTACTACATTAGCCTTTCCGGGGTGATAATGCAATCTCATATCATAATCCTTAATGAGCTCTAACGATCTCCTTTATCTGAGATTCAACTCCTTCTGTGTGAAAATGTACTTCAAACTCTTGTGATCCGTGTACACCTCACAATGGTTTCCGATGAGAAAATGTCTTCATGTCTTCAATGCATGCACTACAGCTGCTAACTCCAAATCATGGGTGGCACAATTCAACTAATGGGGCTTGAGCTACCGTGAGGCATACGAAACAACCCTTCCCTCCTGCATAAGCACCGCTCCAAGTCCTCGATGAGAAGCGTTGCAATATACTTCATAATCCTTGCGCTGACCTGGCAGAATCAACATTGGTGATGTAACCAAATGTTTCTTCAACTGCTGGAAACTGGCCTCACACTCCTCAGTCCAGTTGAACTTGGTGTCCTTCATCAACAACTCCGTCATGGGCTTCGCAATCTTCGAGAAATTCTCAATGAACCTCCGGTAGTATCCTGCGAGTCCAAGAAAACTCCGGATCTCTCCAACTACCGTTGGGGCTTCCCAAGTTGTCACAGTGACAACTTTGGTGGGGTCTACTGCTATTCCTTATCCGGATATAACATGTCCGAGAAATCCAACTTCCTTCAACTAAAATTCACACTTGTTGAACTTGGCATACAACTAATGTTCTCTGAGCTTCCCAAGTACCAAACGCAAATGCTCCTTGTGCTCCTTTTCATTCTTCGAGTAGACCAAAATATCATCAATGAACACCACGACGAATATATCCAGAAACACCGTGTTTATCATGTTCATGAAATAGGCATGTGCGTTAGTCAGACCAAATGAGATAACGGTATACTCGTACAGCTCGTACCTTGTGGTAAAAGCCGTCTTAGGTATATACTTCTCTCGAATCTTTAGCTGGTGGTATCCTGATCACAGATCGATCTTGGAAAATACCTTAGCTTCTTGCAACTGGTCAAACAGATCATTGATCATCGACAGTGGATACTTCTTCTTGATTGTCACTTCATTCAACCCTCGATAATCAACAACCATCCTCAATGATCCGTCCTTCTTCTCCACTAGAAGCACTGGCGATCCCCAAGGGGACGAACTTGGGCAAATATAGCCTTTATCCAGTAACTCCTTAATCTGTTTCTTAGTTTCCTCCAAATCCTTTGCGGGCATCCGGTACGGTCTCTTAGATATCGTCCCTGTGCCTGGCAAAAGCTCAATCAAAAACTCAATGTCTCTGTACGGTGGCATGCCTGGCAACTCTTCTGGAAATACCTCAGGGAAATCCTTCACCACCGGTACCTCCTCTTGTACAACTCCTGATAAGGAATTCACTTGGGTCCTCTTCGGCACATGCCGGGATACATACTTAATCCTTCTTCCTTCTGGGGTGGTAAGAAAAATTGTCTTACTGGCACAATCGATGTTTCCTCCATACATCGATAGCCAATCCATACCCAGAATCACATCCAAACCTTGTGACTCCAAAATTATTAAATCTGAGGGGAAAACATGCCTACCTATGGTCAATGGCACTTGAAAACATCCTTGACTGGCCATATACTCTGCTCCTGGTGAGCTTACTAATATAGGTGTTCTAAGAACTTTGGTGTGGCAGTTTTACTTATCCACAAATCCCCTTGATATGTATGAATGCGATGCATCAGTATCAAAAAGAACGATTGCAGTAAAGGACTTAACCAAAAACTTACCTATTACTGCATCTGACTGGGCTTCAACCTCCTCCACGTTAATGTGGTTCACTGATGTCTACTACACAACCTTCTTCTTGTAGACGTTGTTGGGCATGCAAGTGCACAGGTTTGTAGGACAGTAGCAAATTTCCCTCAAGTGGATGACCTAAGGTTTATCAATCTGTAGGAGGCGTGGGATGAAGATGGTCTCTCTCAAACAACCCTGCAACCAAATAACAAAAAGTCTCTTGTGTCCCCAACACACCCAATACAATGGTAAATTGTATAGGTGCACTAGTTTGGTGAAGAGATGGTGATACAAGTGCAATATGGATGGTAGATAAAGGTATTTGTAATCTGAAATAATAAAAACAGCAAGGTAACTAATGATAAAAGTGAGCGTAAACGGTATTGCAATGATAGGAAACAAGGCCTAGGGTTCATACTTTCACTAGTGCAAGTTCTCTCAACAATAATAACATAGATAGATCATATAACAAGCCCTCAACATGCAACAAAGAGTCACTCGTAAGACACTAACAGCGGAGAACAAACGTAGAGATTATGGAAGGGTACGAAACCACCTCAAAGTTATTCTTTCGGATCAATCTATAAAAGAATTCGTACTACAATAACACCTTAAGACACAAATCAATCAAAACCCTAATGTCACCTAGATACTCCATTGTCACCTCAAGTATCCGTGGGCATGATTATACGATATGCATCACACAATCTCAAATTCATCCAACCAACACAAAGTACTTCAAAGAGTGCCCCAAAGTTTCTACCGGAGAGTCAAGAACGTGTGCCAACCCCTATGCATAGGTTCCCAATGTCATGAAACCCGCAAGTTGATCACCAAAACATACATCAAGTGGCACATGATATCCCATTGTCACCACAGATAATCACGACAAGACATACATCAAGTGTTCTCATAAAAGACTCAATCCGATAAGATAACTTCAAAGGGGAAACTCAATTCATCACAAGAGAGTAGAGGGGGAGAAACATCATAAGATCCAACTACAATAGCAAAGCTCGGGATACATCAAGATCGTGCCATAGAGGGAACACGGGAGAGAAAACGAGAGAGAGAGAGATCAAACACATAGCTACTAGTACATGCCCTCAGCCCCGAGGGTGAACTACTCCCTCCTCGTCATGGATAGCGCCGGGATGATGAAGATGGCCACCGGTGATGGGTTCCCCCTCCGGCAGGGCGCTGGAACGGGCTCCCGAGAGGTTTTTGGTGGCTACAGAGGCTTGCGGCGGCAGAACTACCGATCTATCTTCTCTTTTGGAAGTTTTAGGGTACGTAGGTATATATGGGTGAAGGGGGTACGTCGTTGGAGCTACGGGGGCCCCACGAGGTTGGGGGCGCGCCTGAGGGGGGATGGGCGCGCCCCCCACCCTCGTGGGCAGCCTATATCTCCCCTGACGTGCACTCCAAGTTCCCTGGGTTGCTTTCCTTCCAAAAATAACTTCTCCAGTTGATTTCGTTCCGTTTTGACTCCGTCTGATATTCCTTTTCCTCGAAACACTGAAATAGGCATAAAACAACAAATCTGGGCTGGGCCTCCGGTTAATAGGTTAGTCCCAAAAATAATATAAAAGTGGATAATAAAGCCCAATATTGCCTAAAACAGTAGATAAAGTAGCATGGAGCAATAAAAAATTATAGATACGTTGGAGACGTATCAAGCATCCCCAAGCTTAATTCCTGCTCGTCCTCGAGTAGGTAAATGATAAAAAAGAATTTTTGATGCAGAGTGATACTTTGGCATAATTTCAATGTAAATCTTCTTAATTGTGATATGAATATTCAGATCCGAAAGTTTTAAGACAAAAGTTCATATTGACACAAAAATAATAATACTTCAAGCATACTAATCAAGGCAATCATGTCTTCTCAAAATAGCATGGCAAAAGAAAGTTCATCCCTACAAAATCATATAGTTAGGCTATGCTTCATTTTCGTCACACAAAGATGTTCCCAAATTCTATACCCCCGATAACAAGCCAAGCAATTGTTTCATACTTAAATAATTTCAAACTTTTTCAACCTTCACGCAATACATGAGCGTGAGCCATGGATATAGCACTATGGGTGGAATAGAATATGATGATGGGGATTGTGTGGAGAAGACAAAAAAGGAGAAAGTCTCACATTGACGAGGCTAATCAACGGGCTATGGAGATCCCCATCAATTGATGTCAACATGAGGAGTAGGGATTGCCATGCAACGGATGCACTAGAGCTATGAATGCTCAACAAAAGAAAACTAGTGGGTGTGCATCCAACTCGCTTGCTCATGAAGACCTAGGGCATTTGAGGAAGCCCATCATAGGAATATACAAGCCAAGTTCTATAATAAAAAAATCCCACTAGTGTAAAAAGACAACTTATGAGACTCACTACATGAGAAACAAGGTGCTACTTTGAAGCACAAGTGTGGTAAAAGAGATAGTAGCATTGCCCTTTTTATTTTTCTATTTTTTGTCCTTTCTTTTTTTGGCCTTTCTCTTTTTTTTGGGCAATGCTCTAATAATGATGATCATCACACTTCTATTGATTACAACATAAGGATTACAACTCGAAACTTAGAACAAGATATGACTCTATATGAATGCCTTCGGTGGTGTACCAGGATGGTGCAATGAATCAAGAGTGACATGTATGAAAAATAATGCATGGTGGCTTTGCCACAAATACGATGTCAACTACATGATCATGCAATGGCAATATGACAAAAGTAATGTATGTCATGATGATGATGATGATGATGATGGAAGTTGCATGGCAATATATCTCGGAATGGCTATGGAAATGCCATGATAGGTAGGTATGGTGGCTGTTTTGAGGAAGATATAAGGAGGTTTATGTGTGATAGAGCATATCGTATCACGGGGTTTGGATGCACTGGCGAAGTTTGCACCAACTCTCAAGGTGAGAAAGGGAATGCACGGTACCGAAGAGGCTAGCAAAGGCGGAAAGGTAAAAGTGCGTATAATCCATGGACTCAACATTAGTCAAAAGAAGTCATATACTTATTGCAAAAATTTAGAAGTCATCAAAAATCAAGTACTAAGTGCATGCTCCTAGGGGGATAGATTGGTAGGAAAAGACCATCGCTCGTCCCCGACCGCCACTCATAAGGATGCACAAGCCAGGTACACTTCATGTTTCAAATTTGTTACACAACTTTAACCATACGTGCTACGGGACTTGCAAACTTCAACACAAGCATTTCTCAAATTCACAAATACCCAACTAGCACGACTTCTATATTATCACCTCCATATCTCAAAACAATTATCAAGCATCAAACATATCTTAGTATTCAACACACTCATAAGAAAGTTTCACATATCTTGAATACCAAGTATATTAATATTAAGCAAATTACCTTGCTATTAACGACTCTCAAAATAATCTAAGTAAAGCATGAGAGTTCATCTATTTCTTCAAAATAAAACTACCACCATGCTCTAAAAGGTATAAGTGAAGCACTAGAGCAAATGACAAACTACTCCGAAAGATATAAGTGAAGGTCAATGAGTAGCTAAATAATTATGCAACTATGCGAAGACTCTCTCTCATTTAATAATTTCAGATCTTGATACTTTATTCAAACAGCAAGCAAAGCTAAAGAAAACTACAATGCAAGGATAGCACAACTCATGTGAAGAAGCAAAAACTTAGGCTCAACCGATACTAACCGATAGTTGTTGAAGAAGAAAGGTGGGATGCCTACCGGGGCATCCCCAAGCTTAGATGCTTGAGACTTCTTGAAATATTATCTTGGGGTGCCTTGGGCATCCCCAAGCTTGAACTTTTGTGTCTCCTTAATTCCTCTCATATCATGGTTTCTCTTTTTATCAAAAGCTTCATTCACAACAAACTTAACAAGAACTCGTGAGATAGGTTAGTATAAACTAATGCAAAACCTTATCACTTTCTACTGTAACAAGTCACTTAAATAATTATTCCACATTGCATACTAAAGGCCTCTGCATATTTAATACTCCTATCCTCAAATAGAATCATTAATTAAGCAAACATATGCAAACAATGCAACCATAACAGCAATCTGCCAAAACAGTACAGTCTGTAAAGAATGCAAGAGTATCAATACTTCCCTGACTCCAAAAATTATGAACTAAAATTCCCACTGTAATAAATTTATCAGATCTCAATATGCAAAAAGATTCAACATTATACCACTCTCTGACTTTTCTAGGGAATTTTTGCAACAGCGGTAAACTTCCTGTTTTTCAAACAGCAACATGTATACTAGCAAAATAAGCATGGCAAAGGCTATCCTTGACTTTTTTATTGAAACTAAAGATGCAAAACATTAATCTAATTAACAGCAAGCAAATACTAACAAAATAAAATGACGCTCCAAGCAAAACACATATCATGTGGTGAATAAACATATAGCTCCAAGTAAATTACCGATGGAAGTGGACGAAAGAGGGGATGCCTTCCGGGGCATCCCCAAGCTTTGACTTTTTGGTGTCCTTGGATTTACCTTGGGTTGCCTTGGGCATCCCCAAGCTTAGGCTCTTGCCACTCCTTATTCCATAGTGCATCGAATCTTTACCCAAAACTTGAAAACTTCACAACACAAAACTCAACAGAAAACTCGTAATCTCCGTTAGTATAAGAAAATAAAACCACCACTTAGGTACTGTAATGAACTCATTCTAAATTCATATTGATGTAATATCTACTATACTCCAACATATCTATGGTTCATACACTACGATACTACTCATAGATTCATAAAAATAAGCAAACAACAAATAGAAAACAGAATCTGTCAAAAACAGAACAGTCTGTAGTAATCTGTATCAAACGTATACTTCTGAAACTCCAAAAATTCTACCAAATTAGGAAGTCCTAAGAAATTTGAGTAACAATCAATAGAAAAAAGAATCAGATCAGAATCACGTTTCTGCGAATTAACAAAACTAATTTACTGGGTGCAAAGGTTTCTGATTTTCAGCAGGATCAACACAACTATCACCGTAAGCTATCCTAGAGGTCTTACTTGGCACATTATTGAAACAAAAGCTATAAAACATGATTACTACAGTAGCATAATCATGTGGACACACAAAAACAGCAAGGATAAATATTGGGTTGTCTCCCAACAAGCGCTTTTCTTTAATGCCTTTCTAGCTAGGCATGATGATGACAATGATGCTCACATAAAAGATAAGAATTGAAACATAACGGGAGCATCATGAAGCATATGACTAGCACATTTAAGTCTAACCCACTTCCTATGCATAGGGATTTTGTGAGCAAACAACTTATGGGAACAATAATCAACAAGCATAGGAAGGTAACACAACCATAGCTTCAAGAATTTAAACACATAGAGAGGAAACTTGATATTATTGCAATTCCTACAAGCATATAATCCTCCCTCATAATAATTCTCAGTAGCATCATGAATAAATTGAACAATATAACCAGCACCTAAAGCATTCTTTTCATGATCTACTAGCATAGAAACTTTACTACTCTCCTCATAAGCAAAATTCTTCTCATGAATAGTAGTGGGAGCAAACTCAACAAAATAACTATCATATGATTTAAAATTAGGATCAAGATGACAAGTTTCATGGTTATCATTATTCTTTAAAGCATACGTGTCATCACAATAATCATCATAGATAGGAGGCATGCTTTCATCATAGTAAATTTGCTCATCAAAGCTTGGGGGACAAAAACTATCATCTTCATCAAACATAGCTTCCCCAAGCTTGTGGCTTTGCATATCATTAGCATTATGGATATTCAAGGAATTCATACTAACAACATTGCAATCATGCTCATCATTCACATATTTTATGCCAAGCATTCTATGTAATTCTTCTTCTAGCACTTGAGCACAATTTTCCTTTCCATCATACTCACGAAAGATATTAAAAAGACGAAGCGATGAAACAAACTCAATTCCATTTTTTTTTAATTTTCTTTTATAGACTAACTATTGCTAAAACAAGAAACAAAAAGATTCGATTGCAAGATCTAAAGATATACCTTCAAGCACTCACCTCCCCGGCAACGGCGCCAAAAAAGAGCTTGATGTCTACTACACAACCTTCTTCTTGTAGACGTTGTTGGGCCTGCAAGTGCACAGGTTTGTAGGCCAGTACCAAATTTCCCTCAAGTGGATGACCTACGGTTTATCAATCCGTAGGAGGCGTAGGATGAAGATGGTCTCTCTCAAACAACCCTACAACCAAATAACAAAAAGTCTCTTGTGTCCCCAACACACGCAATACAATGGTAAATTGTATAGGTGCACTAGTTCGGCGAAGAGATGGTGATACAAGTGCAATATGGATGATAGATAAAGGTATTTGTAATCTGAAATAATAAAATCAGCAAGGTAACTAATGATAAAAGTGAGCGTAAACGGTATTGCAATGATAGGAAACAGGACCTAGGGTTCATACTTTACCTAGTGCAAGTTCTCTCAACAATAATAACATAGATAGATCATATAACAAGCCCTCAACATGCAACAAAGAGTCACTCCAAAGACACTAATAGCGGAGAACAAACATAGAGATTATGGTAGGGTATGAAACCACCTCAAAGTTATTCTTTAGGATCAATCTATAAAAGAGTTCGTACTAGAATAACACCTTAAGACACAAATCAACCAAAACCCTAATGTCACCTAGATACTCCATTGTCACCTCAAGTATCTGTGGGCATGATTATACAATATGCATCACACAATCTCAGATTCATCCAACCAACACAAAGTACTTCAAAGAGTTCCCCAAAGTTTCTACCGGAGAGTCAAGAACGTGTGCCAACCCCTATGCATAGGTTCCCAATGTCACAAAACCCGCAAGTTGATCACCAAAACATACATCAAGTGGCACATGATATCCCATTGTCACCATAGATAATCACAACAAGACATACATCAAGTGTTCTCATAAAAGACTCAATCCGATAAGATAACTTCAAAGGGGAAACTCAATTCATCACAAGAGAGTAGAGGGGGAGAAACATCATAAGATCCAACTACAATAGCAAAGCTCAGGATACATCAAGATCGTGCCATAGAGGGAACACGAGAGAGAACACGAGAGAGAGAGATCAAACACATAGCTACTGGTACATACCCTCAGCCCCGAGGGTGAACTACTCCTTCCTCGTCATGGATAGCGCCGGGATGATGAAGATGGCCACCGGTGATGGGTTCCCCCTCCGGCAGGGCGCTGGAACAGGCTCCCGAGAGGTTTTTGGTGGCTATAGAGGCTTGCGGTGGCGGAACTCCCGATCTATCTTCTCTTTTGGAAGTTTTAGGGTACGTAGGTATATATGGGTGAAGGGGGTACGTCGTTGGAGCTACGGGGGCCCCACGAGGTTGGGGGCGCGCCTGAGGGGGGATGGGCGTGCCCCCCACCCTCGTGGGCAGCCTGTATCTCCCCTGACGTGCACTCCAAGTTCCCTGGGTTGCTTTCCTTCCAAAAATAACTTCTCCAGTTGATTTCGTTCCGTTTTGACTCCGTCTGATATTCCTTTTCCTCGAAACACTGAAATAGGCATAAAACAACAAATCTGGGCTGGGCCTCCGGTTAATAGGTTAGTCCCAAAAATAATATAGAAGTGGATAATAAATCCCAATATTGCCTAAAACAGTAGATAAAGTAGCATGGTGCAATCAAAAATTATAGATACGTTGGAGATGTATCATTCACCTGTCCCCTGTTGAAAGGGTTCGGCTTCTTCCCAGAGTTTCCATTGCCATTTCCATTCTTAGCATCAGGACATTCATTGGCATAATGTCCAGTCTTCTGGCATTTATAGCAAGTGACATGGCTCAGATCCTTCTTGGCTGGGGTTGATGGGTTGGTACGGTTCTGGCCGTTGCTTCCTCCATTCCCATTACCATTCTTGGGGCCACTATGGTTGTGCGAGCTCCCTCCTCCATGGGTATGCTGAAAAGGTCCACCCGAGTTCGGGGTAAAAGGAGGCTTCTGCTGAGCTCCAGAATTGTACTTCCCTTGTCCATACTTCCTCTTGTGGTTGTCAATCTGCTTCTGCTTCCCTTCAATCATGAGAGCTCTACCTACCAACTCCTGGTAGTTGTTGAAGGTTGCCACCATCAACTGCATGCTCAACTCATCATTTAGTCCTTCCAGAAACTTCTCCTGCTTAGCTCCATCGGTAGCAACGTCATCTGGGGCATAACGTGCTAGCTTACTAAAGTCATCCACATACTGGCCAACTGTACGTCCTCCTTGGCGCAAGTTGCGAAACTCATGCTTCTTCATGGACATAGCTCCTGGTGAAACATGGGAAGTACGGAAAGCCTGCTGAAACTGGTCCCATGTGACAGTGTCGATAGGATAAGTGGCTATGAAATTCTCCCACCATAATGTTGCAGGTCCATCGAGTTGATGTGCGACAAAATGCACCTTCTCCGCATCTGTGCATCCTGCAGTGGTCAACTCCCTTCCCATCTTGCGGAGCCAATCATCTACAACTATCAGCTCGCTACTACTAGAGAACACCGGCGGATTCAGCTTCAAGAGACGGGCTAACTGATCAACAGGTGGTGTGGTGGTGGGTTGTTGTTGTTGTTGTTGATGTTGTTGTTGTTGTGGTTGTTGTTGTTGTTGTTGTTGTTGTTCCCCTGATTCTGATTCTATACTAGCATCTACATCAATGCATTCTGCTACTTGATCAACTGAGTGAGCTCCGGTGGGAAAGAAAATCCATTGTCACGTCTCAGAGGCATCTGAGGGTTTTAGAAAAGATGAGAATGTAGAATAGAATGAGGTCTAGAGAGAATAACACTACCCATATGCACATGATACAAACACAATCAATATCACTTCAATCAATTCAAACAATGGCATAGAACGGTCTAATTATCATTACAAAAGTGCTCGGACTATACTATATACATGGGGGAATACTACTACTGTTATGGTGGTCGACTAGAAAAATTGATCGGTCGAAGACTCCATGATATCTGCTCTAGCTTATTCAACAAAGTCATCATCGCTATCGTCTGGGTCCGAGTCGGTGTCGTCGATGATGATGTAGTTCTCCGGGCAAGTGCAATCGTCGTCTTCTCCTCCAGTCGCGAGGAATCCCATAAATACTTTTAGCTTCTTCTTCAGATCATCATTCTTCTCCATGAGTGTCGTCATTTCCTCCTCAATCCATCGCGTGTATACTTGAGTTCTTCTTCCAGCTTTGTGATTTTGGTCAACGCCTTCTTCAGATCTATCATGCCTGCACACATCTGGTTCTCCTGACGATGAATGTGCTGGTTTAGCTCCTGGATGAAAGCTACAATTGATCTATCCTTCCTGGTACTGATCATCTCCCATTGCTCATCTCGGCGTCCACAAATTTGGTAAATAGTATCCTTGAGATCCTTGTGGTAAACTTCTCCAATGGGTCCCATGCTGATGTGGGCTCCCATGCTCTTTGCAAGACTCGAGGTTGGTGCATCAAAGGAAAACTCTATGGGTGCAGTGATGGGCATGAACGTCCTTCCTAGAACTTGAACTTGAATCATCCAACGCTCCTCTTCGGGTAAAGTGGCGATGTAGGTTCCGGTGAAGCTTGGTACTCTGATGTTCATATACCTAGTGACTTCTTTCAAGGGGCGTCCAAAGGGTGTATCTTCATCCGGTTGCGTGAACTTGTTCCTTGCATCCGCCATCCTAAAAGAGTAGAAAAGATGAGGAGTCAGAAACGAGAAGAGAGTAGTGATCTAGGGCTTTAGCTTAGTGGTCGTGTCCTATAGTCAGCATGTGCTCTGATACCATGTTGTAGCGACCAGACCTCAAACAGTCTGATCTCTGTGCATCAGTGTCATCCCTGGATCGGTAATGCTGACACGCATAGTACTTGAAGGATTTATAACAGAGTAGCAATCACACACTTATTACATCAAATGTCTCAAAATAGAACTTATTAAAATAAATATGGCTTAAGGCCATCTAATATTGATAACAGCGAAAGGCTTGGAAGATGAAGCGAGTCCATCAACTCCAACGGCATCACTGAGTATAAGATCATGACCTAAAGGCACCTTACTCGTCGTCTGAAAATTCTGCAACATGAAAGTTGCAGCCCGAAAATGGGTCAGCACATGGAATATGCTGGCAATGTAACACATAGAGAGTAATGAACAGAATAATGCTACACTACATGCATATATGGCCGGTGGAAAGCTCTATGGTTACAGTTTTGCATAAAGCCAATTTTTCCCTACAACAAAGGAATAAATTTTTATTTAACTATCATGGTGGTTGTGAAACATTGAGAAGGTTCCTCCAACTCAATCATAATTAGACATCATCATTAACCCAACAAAGTTAAATTAAGTAACATGATGAGATTCACATGAAAATCCAGGTACTAGATACTCAAAACGTCCATAACCGGGGACACGGCTAGCCATGATTAGTTTATACACTCTGCAGAGGTTTGCGCACTTTTCCCCGCAAGACTCGATCTCCTCCGTTGGAATTCTCGCACTACATGGTGTTTGAGAAATGGATGACTGAGACATAGTCTTTCAGAAGCGTTTGCACCTTACGATGGGTTGACAGTTACACCTACTTTCCACAACATCTGCTTGTCTACCACTGTAAGAGTTCACATGACTTAATCAACTATGCTAGAGCCCATAGTAGCTTGCGGCTGCACACAGAAGTTTCTAGCATGAATAATCTCATGATCCCTTTGAGCCTGGGTGGCGGTCCATAGGAGAATCACACGGTACCCCGGGATTTCCAAAATACAGGCAACACTGGGTTCCCCAGGTGCCTCAGTCCACCCAGATGTGAATTTAAGTTGCCACCTTAAGTAACCATTAATTTAACAATCTCACATCTGTCATGGATACACTCACCCAATCCACGCCTACTAGCATAGCATAGCAATATAAGCAAACGTAGAAGTAACTCCCAAAGGTTTGGTAATAAAACAGGTAATAGTTTCTACCTCATCTACTTCCCAAAACCCACATATTAATCAGATCCTAACCATGCAATTGTTTGAGGATTGATCTAATGCAATAAAACTAGGTAGTAAAGAGGTATGATCAAAGTGTTACTTGCCTTGCTGATGATCTGTGAAATCTAGAGACTCGTAATAGCAAGCGGCGCACTCCAGGTACTCTATCGCAAACAAACAAGCATACAATAAGCACTCATCTAAAGCACGGGTAAAACTCAAATAAGAGATCTAACCAGAAAGTTTAACTTAAGAACTTCGGCTTACAAAAAGAATCAAGTCAAACGAAGCAACGAAAGTCAAATGGCGAAAGAAACAATCTTTGTTTACTAATATGGACCTAAGTCAAATTTTACAGTAGCAAAAACTTGTTTGAGTTGGTTAAACAGAAAGAGGGTTTCGAGACGAAACTCCAGGCGCTTGAATCGCCTGATTCTGATAAACGATCGAAAAGTTATACTAGAACGAAAATGGGATTAGAAATCGCAATCGAAAATAATCGCGGAAAATCCGAGAAAAAGAAAACGAACTAACAGGCTAACGAACGAACGTTCGCTGTCTATGGCTAAATGACGAAAACCATTTGTTAAGACGAACGTACGGACGAACGTCCGCAAAATAAACTAAACCGAACCGGATCTAAAAACGAATCTAGGGTTTTGAAAAAAACAGATCAGGTTTCTCGCGAGAACCGAGGCGGTGGCGGCTACCTCCGGCGCCGGCGGGCTCTGGCGAGGGCGGCGGGCTCTGGCGGGGTCGGCGGGCGGCGGCAGGGCGGTGCTGCAGCGGCAGTAGCAGGCGGCGTCG